>NC_044058.1:21452437-21472437 GCF_902167405.1 Gadus morhua | reverse complement strand
AGGCAGGGCTGATTGGAAGAGTTTGTCGGCGCCATATCCGGACAAGTTACACCGTAGCCAGATAAAGTGAGACAAGGGTTCTGTCTACTCTGGCTGTGCAAATTTGTGAAAATAATGGCTCTGTCTTTCTCTTTCTCCCCTCCGAGCGCAGCAGCAAGTGAAGAGGTGATTAACTTTAGATAATCCCTTGTAAGCTGCAGGAAGGATAATATCTCACTAGCTAAGCGGGTTAGCAGTGGGTGCTAGATATCTAACTTAGCTTAACTATAATCACAATATCCTTCTTCGCTCTGCCTCTCTTCCTGACTACCTGTCTGCCAACTTACCTGCCTGCCTGCCCACCTGCCTGTCTGCTTGCCTACTTTCCTCTCTGACTGCATCGTTCTCTCTGTCTTTTGCTCGTGTTGCCATCAGACCGTGTTGCCACACGATCTAAATCTCAACGAGTAATCGTAATCCCGAAAAAGCTTGCGATGGTATTTTTTTACACGCTTTTACGGTTTACTGCTGTAAACAGTGATATTACGTTTTATGTGCAAATAATTTTTTTAACAGTTATGGTTCGCTTGATGAATACACATTTACTCGAGTACGTCGGTTAGGCTATAGGACGGGATTTTAGGTATGATACTATTGAAATCATTATCGATCAACATTGACTACGGAGATGTCCAGCTGTAAGCTCTGAGCTAGTTTAAAGATTATGTATCGTAACTTTAAAATAATAAAACACAATATACTGCAGTGTTTGTGTGTGCGTGCATGTGTGCGTGCATGCGTGCATGTGTGTTTTTCTGTGTCTGCGTGCATACGTGTGTTTTTGTGTGTGTGTGTGTGGGTGCGTAAGTGCATGTGTCTGTGTGCGTGTGTGTGTGTGTGTGTGTGTGTGTGTGTGTGTGTGTGTTTGCGTGTGTCTCCGTGCATCACGAGTGTTGGAAAGACGAAGCCGTTGGAATCCCTGAGTAGTTGGATGTGTGTGGGCAGGCAGCAGCGGGCACCTGGCTCAGCCACTCATCTCGCCGGTTCATTAGGTCTCCTACTTGCTTTCTCAACCCCTTTTCCTGGCCACTTCACTTCAATTATTCCCTCAGAGTGCGTGCTTAGAGGTCGTCATGAATGGAGGGAGGGAGAGGGAGAGAGAGAGAGAGAGAGAGAGAGAGAGAGAGAGAGAGAGAGAGAGAGAGAGAGAGAGAGAGAGAGAGAGAGAGAGAGAGAGAGAGAGAGAGAGAGAGAGAGAGAGAGAGAGAGAGAGAGAGAGAGAGAGAGAGAGAGAGAGAGAGGCAGAGAGAGAGAGAGAGAGAGAGAGAGAGAGAGAGAGAGAGGCAGAGGCCTTTCGAACACTACTCTTGTTTTATTTGGATGGGATTGCTTATTTTCTCGTACCTGTTGACCCCTTGTTTGCCTTTTTACATGCACTTACTGCGGCTGTGTCATATAAAACTTTCTTTTTTGCTTGGTGTTAATGAACCCCCTAACCCCACACACACGCACACACATTCACGTTTTTGCCAAATCTGAAATGTTTCCTTCTTAAGTTGAGGTCTACTTCATCTTCATGGTCATAACTTTTATTATCAGCAACAATCAACCGAATAAATATTTACCATAATATTTGAAGG
The DNA here is from genome assembly GCF_902167405.1 of Gadus morhua. Classification (NCBI taxonomy): domain Eukaryota; kingdom Metazoa; phylum Chordata; class Actinopteri; order Gadiformes; family Gadidae; genus Gadus; species Gadus morhua. The sequence continues at coordinate 21,470,818 of NC_044058.1, read as the reverse complement.
CATTGACTGTTTTGCAAAAATCAAAATCTTGACCCTGAGTGGGGATGGCATCACTTTTATAAAAAAGCCATAACTATTCTGTGGTTGTCTCACAGAATAGCCTAGGGATAATAATTCATAAATCCATGACTTATTGATTAGACTCCTGAAAAGACAGTAAGGTCAGAGAAACATAAGACAATGTGTCTGTGCTCCACACTGCTTGTTGTTTGCTGTCTTTAGAAATGTCTGTCGCGGTCCTACGATATGGTGATCGATCGTTAGATAGCAGAGGAAGCCGTTATTCTATTATGCCCTCTCTATGTGGTAATGGAGGCGGCGAAATCAACAGTCCAACCCTCCACATTGATTTGCACACCGCAGCCCAATACCTTTGTTTAGGGGCCCTCCAAATAAAAACCTCAGACGCAGATGGTGAATGCGTAACGTTCTTTATTTAAGCACTGTTAATAAAGTTTACGTGAAAAAACAAAAACACATCTGTTAAAGCCTTTAAATAATGTTAATGCAGAACAGGGAAATGTAATGAAAGTTTAAGTCTGCCAAAAAATTATGGGAATGAATAGCGCCTTTGGAAATCTTTTTTAAAAAACGTTTTTCTTAATACCGTTCATCCAAAGACAATTTTTGCTAACTGAAGGATGTGGCACAGATTAAGACAAGCAAGCTGATTTGCCCAGTAACCATATCTCATTAAGTCAAGACAGATTCCTTGTTTGATTTTGAAAATCATCTTCATTGCAGGCAAATATCTCACAGATTTGTCCCCATAATAATGGGTTGTCCACTCTTTCCCAGAACATTTGGTTTACTTACTTTAAAAAAAATCCAACCTGCTAAGCGGAGCAGTGTATTCTCAGTGAGCAAGAGATCTACTATCATTATCATATATTAAGTTTTACTTCTAGGACACTATGCATACGCCTTTATCCAAAGCGTCTGACAACCGTGCCTACACACATTCACACACGGACGCCAGAGTCAACCATGCAAAGAGACAGCCAGCTCGTCAGGAGCAGTTAGGGTGAGGTGTCTTGCTCAGGGACACCTCGACACTCGGCCAGGGGGAACCAGAATCGACCTTCTGGTTATGATTCAACCCACAGTACCTCCTAAACTGAGTCAACCCTATATGTGATATCACCCTGTGTGTTTTGATGTACTAGTGTGTGTGGGGAATTCCCCAGTCCAGTGGTAGAACGTGGCGAGGGGGATTCTCATGAGCTGGCTCCCAGTTACAGGATCTATCCGAGCGCTGGTGGGAATAACTTTAAGGCAAACCCCTTCCTCTTCTAGTGGTCACGTCCTCACGTCTGTTCCCGAGGAGCGTGTCAAAGACCTGCAGCCGTCGGTACGGAACTTCGGTGGATATTTTCCGCTACCGGTCAGAGAGATAGGGTGGACATATATTAGGCCCAGACGGTATCTGTGTGCTGTGGGGTCGAGAGGCGGTGGTGCTCTTCAATAAGTCATCTCCTGCTCCTCGCTGGACTACGGTTGATGGGGGGGAGGGGGGGGGGGGGGACAACAAACATGTTGTCTGAGAAGCCAAGATGGATCCCCCCCTCCAAGAACCCCAGAGGTCAAGTTGTGAGAGAAACACTGCAGGCTGAAACTGTCATTGGAGAATTGTTCTGCCCTCTCTCTTTCTCTTTATCGCTTTTTCCCTTTCTCTATTTTACTCTTTATCTATTTCTCCCTCTCTCTCTCTTTCTCTCTCACACTTTCTCTTTATCTCTTACTCCATCTCCCTACCTCTCCTCTTTTTTCTCTTTAGCTCTCTCTCCCTCTCTTTTTCTCACTCACTCTCTTATCGTTTCTTGCTCTCCTTTATCTGTTCCACTCTCTGTTCCCTATCTCCATCTCTCGCCCCACAGCATATAACTTTATATAAAGCTTCTCTTGCTCTACTTGCTCCCTCTCATTCTCTCTGTCTGTCTGTCCGTCTGTCTATCCATCCATCCATCCATCCATCCATCCATCCATCCATCCATCCATCCATCCATCCATCCATCCATCCATCCATCCATCCATCCATCCATCCATCCATATCTTTTTTTACTTTTTGCTCTCTCTCTCCCTTTTGCTCTCTCTCTCACCCTCTCTCTCACCCTCTCTCTCTCTCCCTCCCTCTCTCTCCCTCTCCGTCTCTCCGTCTCTCTCCCTCTCCACCCAACGACAACACGTCTGGTGGTAGTCATCCATCCCGGCCATGGGTTGGTGCTTTGGGGGACAGCTGAGGTGTCAATCCCAAGTGAGACTGAAGACGAGATGGAGGGCAGCGGCGGGCGTGTCATCTATCTGCATAGATATAGCGAGAGCCTGTCACCAAACACAAACTAACGAGCAGGCAACACCCGGAGCCCAAAAGCAAAACCCACAAATAACAAGGTATGGATTTTCCGCATTCATACAATGTATGTCATAATTCAATGAGATATGCTGAAATCGTTAGAGGCTGAAGAACGAGGTGTCCCCTCCCCGTCGTTTGAGGTTGTTGTACTTTGTGGTGAAGGTGATTCTGCCTCCAGTAGGTCCCAGCTGTCTCTATCAGGAGACTGTTCATTTGCTCTGTTCCTTGTGGCTGCTCTTCCAGCATGACTATTGTTATTTGTGTTATTCATTATGTACATGTTTTATATTCGATGCCATTAGCAATGCTCTCCGAAGAGAAGCAAATATGCATTTCCCGACCTAGTTCTCGATACAGAACTGAACACAAGTGGTAGCGGGAACGTCAAACAAGTTGAGAACAGCAATCACTATGAAGTTAGATTGGCCTTCAATTATTGCAAGTGGGTGAGACATAATGATAGTGATTGAGTGTGTGTGTGTGTGTGTGTGTGTGTGTGTGTGTGTGTGTGTGTGTGTGTGTGTATGGGAGCAACATCAAAACATCAAGTGTATTTGTTCATGTTCATTCACTTGTTGCAAGATTTTCTTTCTATTGCATGGGTCTGTCTGCTTTGGTTTCCATGTGTGTGTGTGTTCCCATTCTGTGTTTGCATGTTTGTGTTTGTATGTTTTTTTGTGTGCTTGTGTGTGTGTGTGTGTGTGTGTGTGTGTGTGTGTGTGTGTGTGTGTGTGTGTGTGTGTGTGTGTGTGTGTGTGTGTGTGTGCGCGCGCACATGCAATGGTGTTTATGTGCATGTTTGTGTGTGTGTGTGTGTATTGGTTTATTGTGTGAGTCTGGGCACATGTTTGTGTGTGTGTTTGCAAGAAAATCCACTGGTAAACATGATTTTACGGACTGCAGACACATTTAACTCACTGAACCAATGCTGCAGTGGAAATCCATGAACCAGCTTAATGATCCATTGGTCGGTTTTGGTCGATTAATTATCCAAACCGTAATATCAATGTGTTCAATAAATACCTGTGAAAACAAATCAAATCATGCGACCACGTGATTTGCATTTGTTTTCCCCACCCATGTTTATTGAATAAACTATCGTCCCCCACACTGTGCTGAAGTCAGACTGGATGTCACGACAGTTACCATTGAGGTGTCCTGGATTTATACATCGTCCTATGCAGTATTGAGCCCAACTAATTCAATCACTTTTCATTATGCTTCACTTAAGGTGGGCACCGGTCAACGTGTTTGTTCGTCTGTCTTAACAAGAGCCCTGTAGCCGTATCTGCCCCATGCTTCGAGGAGCGCCGAACGGCAGAGAAAAGAGCGTAGACAACAATGCGACGGATGCCTCACCCTTAAGCCCGGCATGGTGCACGGCAAATGACCGTAAAGCTTGATTTAAAGGCCGCGTGGAAGATGATTAATAACGCGCACTTCTCTCGGATTCAATCTTGTGCATTATTAGGCTACTGCTGGATTTGAAACGCAAAGTTTGCCGAGATAAAAAAAAAAGCAATCAAGACGAGAAAAGAAGCAGACTCCAGCCGTCCCTCGTTCCACTGTGCCGGCGACACACCCACACACAGAGCCATTACATCTCATTCCCACCCGGCGATTATGGGTGATTCTAATAGAATAATGAATGAGGGATAGGAGAGAGAGAGAGAGAGAGAGAGAGAGAGAGAGAGAGAGAGAGAGAGAGAGAGAGAGAGAGAGAGAGAGAGAGAGAGAGAGAGAGAGAGAGAGAGAGAGAGAGAGAGAGAGAGAGAGAGAGAGAGAGAGAGGAGGTTACTTCCTCCCCCCCGACAGGAAGGGGGGGGGAAGAGAGAGAGAGAGAGAGAGAGAGAGAGAGAGAGAGAGAGAGAGGGGGAAGAGAGAGAGGGGGAAGAGAGAGAGAGAGAGAGAGAGAGAGAGAGAGAGAGAGAGAGAGAGAGAGAGAGAGAGAGAGAGAGGTGGTTGGTGTGGCATTTCGAAAACCGTTCAATGTACTTCTACTCTTGTTTAATTTGGATGGGATTGAATATTTCCTGTATGTAATTGTACCTGTTTGACCCCTTGTTTAAATTTTACATTCACTGACTGCGGCTGCGTCATATAAAACCTTGTTTTTTGCAATCTTGTCCTCAATGAACCCCCTGAACCAACACACACACACACACACACACACACACACACACACACACACACACACACACACACACACACACACACACACACACACACACACACACACACATGTGCACGTACCCAGAGGGAGACACCCCAACCCTAACACACGACCCTACCCCTAAACTCTGTGGTCAGTGAAAAAAAACTATTACCTTGTGCCAAATAGATATTTTAGTAACAATTAACAAATATTAACAAAGGGTTAGGTAATGACTATTTTGCTATTTATTATGGCACCTTATTATATAGTGTTACCGACACTCCTTACTCGTCACAAACAACTTTTTTCCCCCCATTGTCAAGTGTGGAGCACGAGATGACTTGTTGAACAGAAGCACTGGCTCTCAGCACACACACTGAAGTACTCAAGCTTCCCTCTATCTATCCGGTTATGCGAACAACTAATATTTAATTAATGATGAAAAACTATAAACTTGTGCCAAATTTATATTTTAGTAGCCACTAACAAAGGGTAAGGCAATGAGTAGTTTGCTATTTATTATTGCACCTTACTATAATGTGTTACCATGAGTGTCTGTGTGAGTGTGTGTTTGTGTGTTATGAATCTGTGTGTGCCTGTGCATGTGTTTGTGCAGTTATATTTGTGTATTTTTGTAGGTATGTTTACTAATGTGTGTTGTGCATGTATGCGTGTGTGTATGTCTATGTGTGTGCTTGCATGCGCAGTTTATTGTGTGTGTGTGTGTGTGTGTGATATGAATGTGTGTGTGTGTGTGTGTGCATGGGTGTGTGCAGTTATATTTGTGAGTGTGTGTGTGTGTGAGTAAAATTCTAACTAAAAATAAGGAAAGGAACACATGAAAGAAGACATTTCCTCCCCATCAAAACACAATTTTCCACAACTCTAAAAGCCAAACAAATCCAGCTGTCTAATTTAAAGAGCTTGATTTGTGTGTCGGTTCTTTCTGTTGTGGCTCCACCACAGAGACACGGTGTCTACACACAAATTGAGTCAATCGTACGTTCCAGATGTTTCTCCTGAACCTCGAGAGGAAACCGAAAAAAGACGTAGCAACAATAATGCGCTTAAGTGTGTTCAGGGTAACATGTAGATGCTCGAATTTTAACCCCTGTGACATCGTACCGCACCATTTATAATCACTGGCTGAATGAGGTTGGTGCATTTTGTATTGTCAACCGCAGACTACCGTTTACCTGCCACATCTCGCCTGAAACGTAAGCACTAATCAGAGTCTTTCTTTACTTCCACGGCTGTCTATTCATGCGTCCACATTGGCAAAGTACTTATTATCCTGTGCAGTCAAGAAGACCCTTAACCACCGATTGCAAAGTACAGCCCGAATGAAATGTGCGATTTGTTATGTGTTACTTATTTTCCAATATTATTCCCCGTTTATGAAATAACAGTAGAAGACATCATGACTGAGCTGGGCTGATGGAGCGGACGGCCCGGACGGTGCTGAGAATTACACACACACACACACACACACACACACACACACACACACACACACACACACACACACACACACACACACACACACACACACACACACACACAATACATCCGCACATCCAATCAGAAATTGGAGTTTAATTTTCAAAGGGTGCTTTATTTAGCGGAGCCTAGTATCGCCACACTCCCCGATTAGTCCCATTCATCAGTGATGGATGAGCCAGTCGTCGGGTGGTATTATTACCTAAGCGAACCTTAAACACTGGTCATTTGAAACATCTTTATGTTGAGAGAGAAAGAGAGAGAGAGAGAGAGAGAGAGAGAGAGAGAGAGAGAGAGAGAGAGAGAGAGAGAGAGAGAGAGAGAGAGAGAGAGAGAGAGAGAGAGAGAGAGAGAGAGAGAGAGAGAGATGGGGGGATTGAGCGAGAGAGCGCCAGAGCGACTTGGATGAACAAACTGGCCAGAAAAGCCATCCAATTTGCTGGGCAGGTTATGGTGAGAGGCCAGACCCAGCTAGAGTCGCCTCGGCCCAGTGGAGAAATGGCGCTGTCAGTGGTTAGCCAAAGGTGCTCAAGGCTCATAGCCCCCGTCCAAAAGTTCTACCATTCATCAGACTGTGTGCCTGGCTGCACAGCAGGAGGGACTCGCCTGTCAGCCCCACGGCGACCGCCATTTTAAATGAGCGTGGCTACTCATTAGCTGTCCAAGAGCCACCCATGCATCCGGGATGAGAAGATTCATTCCACTGATGAAAGGCTCTGTCAAAAACGATCACCCTGGAAAACCAGCTGAGGAAATTAAGTATTACAGGGAAGACTGCCCAATGCCCATAATGGATATATTGTGGAGTGGAACTCTGGCAATGATTGTACAACTTTTAGAAAAGAAGCATTCGAAAAAACTACCAGCTGCCACAAAACAAAGTTGAGGCGCGGGATGTTCTGTGCGGTGCCCTCTGTTCCCCCCCCCCCCCCCCTCGTATCCCGGTGTGTTCAATAACTAGGATATCACACAAGGGGCTTAGCACCTCAGCACAGGGCAGCATCACTGGGACTCGTCAACGGCTACACAATCTCAATTCTGCCCTCACGTCTGCAACAAAAGGGCCTCTTAAGTCAAGTGCTGCTGAGACACGCTGTCCTCTCGGGGATGTACTCAGTGTGCAATGTCCATACAGCCTGGCTCTCCGCCCGGAGAAGGAGGATACAATGCCCCCGATCTGAATAGACTGCTGGGCGTTGGACAAACAAAATACTGGTCGCTGTGTGTGTTGTGGCGCTTGCGAGTGTACGATTCAGCAGGTTGGCAGAACCCCTTTTTAAGACGTTTATATGATGTGCACGGATATGCCGTAAAATAAGCGTTTTTATCGGCTCATATTCATAACACGCATAGCACATTACTAATGTTACACTGTGTGTGTGTGTGTGTGTGTGTGTGTGTGTGTGTGTGTGTGTGTGTCATTCTGAACACTTATAACATCTTGCCAGGTAGTTTGGTTTTAACCTTTTCAAACCACCATACACGCTAAGCTGCTAATGCCTCATCACGGAGAAGATGTCATTAAAGCTTAACGACACATTGCTCTGCATATGCTACCTCTGATTGCTGATAGAGTTAGCAGTGTCAGTACAAAAGTATTTGAATAAACCCTAAAGTTAACCAATATATAATCACCTACTAACGGCAATCCCTATTATGGTGTACACGGTCACCGGCAATCATGCAATCAAGACGTTTCACCTCGATAATTCTCAAGATCTCCTTTAACCACAAGTGGATTGAGAAAACACAAGTCGTTCAACCGGTATTTTGACAGGGCACATCGTTGTGCTACTAGCTTCCAAACCTGTGAGAACGAGAGGACATGACACTGAGCCTCTACGGTAGGAGAGGACAGGTTGGGTTTGGAATGGTCGAGTGTGGAACGGTCTGCCAAGACATCTCCCTGAGATGTCTTGGCAGACCATTCCAAACCCAACCAGGCGTCTCCCCTGCCTTATGGTTCAGGGATTAGACTCTGCTGGGGAAAGCTTTGGAGTCCCAAACATTTCTTTATATATGTTCAAAGGATTCTAGAGAGTGATTTAGAGCCAGCCCTGATGACATCACCCACTGCTCTACTTTGTAAAGGGTAAAAGAGTATGGATTGTGAAACGGTTAGCATCACAAATGCTGAGTGCTGTTGCTAGCCCTGTATGGCTTAAAAAGACCTGTGTGTAATCCCCAAGCAGTTTGTTTGTATGACCTCACATGACTTTCCTCTGTGTATCCTGGTTGCTACATTCCAGGTGAGAAAACATGGTGACCCTGAATTGTCTGTAGAGCAGGCTGGTGTCATTTTCCCCTCTGCTTTGAAGTAGTGACCCGGTAATAACCTGTGTGAGTGTGCGTGTGTGTGTGTGTGTGTGAGAGAGATTGTCTGTATGTGTCTGTTTATGTGCGTGTGAGTGAGTGTGTGTGTTTACATATGACCACCTGGCTCCCTCTAAGTGTTGTGATATTTAGTGAGGATGCGAGCTGGAAAAGGCAGTTGTATGAACCAGGCAACAAATATTGACTGTATATTAATGTGAATAATTCAAAGTTGGATGTCTGGATTAATAATTCAAAGTGTTTTGATTGATGAAAAAAAACTTAAAACACTGCACTGATCTTATGAAGAAAACTAACATAAAACCCTGCGAGGAAACAGAAAAATAGAATATATTGTATTCATAATTCCCGTTTTTTAATATCTAGGAACACTAGTTGAAATTCCAAGAAAATGGGAGACGAGGAGATTTAAGAAGAAAAAAAAGCGTACTTAAATTGGACCAGAAAGGAATAAGATATGAGGCCTTTGTAGACGGGGAGCCATCCCAGGTATCTGCGAGATGGATGAGCCCCTGAACGGAGGATATTATATTATTGAAACTGTGTGATGAATGCATTCATCAAACGCTCCGGAGATCCAGTGGCTCGCTGGAACGCCATTGGTCACAGCGCTGATGGGAAGCAGGTCTATTTCTTTAAAACCGTTTTTTCTTAATTCATACCTAAATCTCGACTCAAACATCAAGCCCTTATAATAAAGGATTTTGTTTCATCTATAAAAAGTAGGTAAGAAATGTTGGTTCGCAACTTTAGTTTGAATTTCGTCGTGATTGAGCGTTACCGTCGTCCTGCTTTGTCGATTTGGGAAATGGTGAGCGACTTCTTAAAGAAGCTCTCCTGGTATCCTAGTGGGAGAGATCAGGAGAACACACATCTCCCAGCATCGCCTGGTTTTGCGCCATGTTCCACGCTTGGTGGTTTACTGCCAGTGCCTGAACAATCTCCAATATCCATCCTCAAAGACCTCCATGGGCCCCCTTCCATTCCCAGCCCTGTATCCATCCCAGCCCTGGTTCCAGCCAGCTGGTGTTACCAAAACACAGCAGGTGACCCAGCTCTGTTTCTGATCCAAAAGTGTCTTCGCTGTGGTAATTAGTCCAGGTTCTGCTGCAAACCGATTGCAAAAGCAGCGATGGCGTCGAAGAGATAAGCCATCCAGGGTTTGAAGTCGATCGTTTAGCGAAACATTGAAAAACAGCAAAAGTTTGTTTCACCTAGGATATAAATGCAAATCCAGAGCATGTCTTTTAAAAGTCTCTTACCTCCTCTGAAAGTAGGTTTAAAACAGGTCGACTTTCTACCGCAAGATATTCACTGGGAACTCTGCGTGACCCCCAAGGATGATGTGTGATAACGATGATACAGACAGACTTTGGGGCCATGAATGGGGCGGCAGGTGCCAAGCTCGTCTTTCAGTGGAACCCCAAAGCCACACACACGGCCTCTGTTTTAGCAGAACTCTCCAAACCAGGGTTTCCATCGACATGCTTTTGATTGGGCAGCGGTTCACTTTCATAAGCAAATAAAGTGATTTCACTATTAAACTGAATTAGGTGCAATAGATTGTTGTCACTTAGACTCCTCCATTACCCATCAGAATTGCAGACATACTTTGGAAGAATGCCAAACACATCTTTTACGCCGCTTTGCACAGATATTTATTCATCCAAATGAACAAGACTGATAATTGGCCCCTGAGGGCCAATCACAAAGCGATTGGGAGGATCAAGTATTGATTGAGGTAATTTGGTAATTAATCACAGTTAGGCTTCCGCTGGATAACACCACACACATTTCCCAGCATCCGGTTTCACAGCTCATCCAAACTCTCAACCAGCGAACATAACATCTTTCTAGTTTACGCAAAAAAAAAAAAAAAATAGTGAAGCCTCACGCTATACAGTCCCGGCCTTGCGGATGACATTATGCTAAGGGCTGCAGCGTAACGATCGCTACGTGCGTATGGGGAAGATCAACCCTTAATTAAAATACACATGGGGGTGAAACGCAAACAAGAAAACATGGATCTGTATAATGACAAGCTGCGCAGGTTTATCATATGGAGAAGTCAATGAAACGCTTCACGACCCTGTGAGCTGTCAGGAGCAGGAGAGCCATCCTGGAACTTCCATTAGTGTGTTATCAGGTAAGTACCCTCCATGACCTCCTCGCCACCTTGTGTGTGTGTGTGTTAGGGAGTGAGTGACTGAGTGAGTGAGTGTGCATGTGCTTAAATGGTAATGTGCGTGTGTGCTTGTGCATAAGTTTGTATGTAAAGTGTGTGTGTGTGTGTGTGTGTGTGTGTGTGTGTGTGTGTGTGTGTGTGTGTGTGTGTGTGTGTCAGTGTGTGTTTGCCTGTGTGTGTCTGTTTGTCACTGTGTGTGACTGTGTGTGTGTGCATGTGTGTGTGCATGTGTCTCTCTGTGTGGGAGCATGTGTGTGTCGCATGTCTCTCTCTGTGTGGTAGCATGTGTGTGTCTGTGTGTGTGTCTGTCCGTGTGTGTGAGCATGCGTGTGTCTGCTTTAACAGCCCCATGTGTTGAAGGTAAGTGTGTTTAAAGCGCGCTAATCTGCTTAGTGAGGACACTTGATGCAGCTCGAAGTGACGGAGAGTGCTCCGCAGAAAGTTGTGATGCCTACTTTAAGAGAAAGTGAAACTGTCATTTAGAAAAAAATCAAGAACGAAATGGCGTCCAGGAATGTGAGGCCTGCAACAGCAAGGCTTCACATTCTGCTAGTGCATTGTGGGAAAAGCCGATCATTATTTTAGTTTCGAGTGTCTTCCGATAGTCTCCCATTATAGGCTGTCAGGATATTTTGGAGGTAATCTCGATGTGTTCCAATGATTGTGGCACAACTGTCACATAAATATGAAATATAACCCCTCTGCGATGATGATACACTGGCAGCTTATAAGGCAATTTGCACATGGGCTGCCTTAGCTTTAGCCTGGATCAATATAGTTGAATGTCAGAATGGGCAAACACAGGCTATTGGAAATATATTTCACAGTGGAGCAAATGGCACTTGCAGAAACTGTCACAGAAATCGGCGTATTATTATTTTCTGTCGTTTGTATCCTGCCCATGCATTCAGAGTCTAATGAGACTTTTTGTCCGATGTCAAGAAATCAATAGCGTCCTATGCTGTGATGTTATCTACCCGCTTCACATCTTTTCACCCTTGCTTCGTTAATTCTACATGCGGGGCTCCAAAAGTCACGCTTGTCTGACCCAACATCTGCCGATGTAAGGAACGACCATGCACCCCTTCTCCTCGACATTCCCTCTCTGGGCGGGAATGTCAAACCCTGCAACAGACCGTCCTTTCCCAAAGGCCCTCTCTATCTTCTGTGTTTCTGGGGCGCGTGCTTCTCCCTGGCTTCTTCAACTCTTGACACAACCCTGGGCTCCAGGAAACGATTTGACAGTGTGAAGAAGCTCTAAACTCTCACATCCGATTCGTCGAGCAACAGCCTGCAATAGGCTCCTCAGTACAGAGCCAGTGAGCAGCCAGCAGCTCACGCTCATCATGACCTATATCATATACCGTGCTGTAGACCCGACCACTGCTGCAGGCTCTGGGGTTTCACTTAGAAGATGTGTGATGTAATACAGAAAACATTGCTGTGGATTAGTGTGTGTGTGTGTGTGTGTGTCTCTTCATGTGTGGCTCTTCGTTTGGGTGTGTGGGTGTGTGTTTATGTTTGTTAGAGAGTGTGTGTCTGTGTGTGTGTTTTAATGTATTTGTGTATGTATATTTTTAATGTATGTGTGTCATCATTGTGTGATGTGTATATGTGTGTGTGTGTGTCCGGTGTGTGCGTGTGTTTGTGTGTGTATGTGTGTGTTTGTGGGTGTCTGTTGTGTGTTTGTGTTTTTGTGTCTTCATTGTGTGTTTGTGTGTATGTCTGTGTGTGTGTTTGTGTTCATGTGTTTGTGTGTGTGTGTGTGTGTGTGTGTGTGTGCGCGCGCGTGTGTGTGTGTGTGTGCGCGTGTGTGTGTGTGTGTGTGCGTGTGTGCGTGTGTGCGTGTGTGCGTGCGTGCGTGCGTGCGTGCGTGCGTGCGTGCGTGCGTGCGTGCGTGCGTGCGTGCGTGTGTGTGTGTGTGTGTGTATCTGCCTGATTATGCAACGCCACCCCCCACTGCAGGTATGGTGATATTGAAGCTTGATGACAATACGATTTCAATAACAAATCATACGAGTGAACACAGGTGTCTCTGTTGACGAGTGTGTGTGTGAGATTTAAATAGCATGAGAGTCTCTCCTCTATGCCTCTTCATTCAGTTATTTGCTCTCTGGGTAAGCAATTTATTTCGATTCATTAAGCGAGTCAATTAGGCTGTTCCCAGACTTTTCCTCATGCCGCCATTGGAATAGTCTTTTGAAAACTTGGTTGACTGTCATGTGCAGCGGCGCTTGTTTTGGTGTTGGTTACTTCCGACACTTCCGACACACTGGGACTCTGGGAGAGGCACGGTCTGTGCAAGTGGTGCTTCATAGCTTCATAGCTTCTTAGCTTCTTAGCTTCTTAGCTTCTTGGCTTCAGAGCTTCATAGCTTCTTGGCTTCATAGCTTCATAGCTTCTTAGCTTCATAGCTTCATAGCTTCTTAGCTTCTTAGCTTCATAGATTCTTAGCTTCATAGCTTCTTTGCCGGAGCTGTCATGAATAGCAGATTACTCCCAGCACCGTCTCACAAAGACCGCTCGCTCAGGAGATTATAATACACGCACACATGCACACATGCACACATACATACACTCAAGCAGGCACGCACACATGCGGCCGCACACATGTGAACACATGTGCAGTCACACACACGCCCTCATACATGGACATACCCACCCTCTAACATGTACACACACACACACACACACACACACACACACACACACACACACACACACACACACACACACACACACACACACACACACACACACACACACACACACACACACACACACACATGAATGTATTCTCTTTAACCTATAGCTATGTTTTGGAGCGTTTCGCTGCTTCTCTCCGCTCACTGGTGTTCCGCAAGTTTCCTCTTTGATGTATTATTCATGTGACTCTGTCTGTATATCACACCGCCACACGTCTCCTCCTATATTTTTGTCTGCAATCGGGTCGCTTTGAAGTGGGTTTAATACAGTGGTTTGCCGTAAAGTCAGCCGCTGATTCGTCGACATATGTATTTATAGGAACATTTATTATCCAAGCAGATGTTTTTGATGTTTACGGTGGCTTCAAACCAGTTTTCTTGTCTGAAATAATTAGGCATAATCATTCAGTAACAAACAAACTCCGCATGCACACACGAGACATGCATTAAAACAAGACTCTAACTTGGCCTGGAAACGTACATTTACATTAGCAAAGCACAGACGTAAACAAAAACACAAACTAATAATCCAATATATTGTGATGCATCACTCACTCTGACCTTTCTCACCACGGGGGAATTAACCAGAACGTGCATTGGGACTCTGCCAGATGCCTTAAGTCGTCTGTACCGTCAGAGTCATCAATAATCCTCCCACCTCGCTTTCGTCTGTGGTTTCTCAAAGTCTATTTTTTTTTTCTTATTATTATATTGGTTTGCCCATAATGCACCTCTCCTCTCCTCCCACATCTCCTTGCAGCATCCCACTTCCTCCAGTTCCCCTAACCTCACACTAAGGTCTTCCCACCTTGTGACTCTCTGTCTCTCTCTCTCTGTCTCTCTCTCTCTCTGTCTCTTTCTCTGCCTCTCTCTGTCTCTCTGCCTCTCTCGCTGCCTGTATTTCCATCTGTTTTTCTTTCTCTCTCTGCCTTGCTGTCTTTCTCTCTGTCTCTCTCTCTCAACGACCGAACTCTGTTTTTCTTCAGTTTGGCTCTATATCTCTTTAACCTTTTATTTTCTGCTTTCCTTTTTTCTATTATATTTTCAACTTTCTCTATCTCTACCTCTCTGTCTGTCTTTCTCTGTCTCTGTCTCTATCTTTGTCTCTGCCTCTGTCCCTCTCTATGTATATGCCATTTATTTTGCCTCGGTTGTGATTAAATTAAGTTTATTGTTTGGTTAAGTTAATCTCTCTCTCACTCTCTCTCTCTCTCTCTCTCTCTCTCTCTCTCTCTCTCTCTCTCTCTCTCTCTCTCTCTCTCTCTCTCTGTCTCTCTCTCTCTCTCTCTCTCTCTCTCTCTCTCTCTCTCTCTCTCTCTCTCTCTCTCTCTCTCTCTCTCTCTCTCTCTCTCTCTCTCTCTCTCTCTCTCTCTCTCTCTCCCCTCCCTGCTGTCCGCTCACCCACTGAACCAGAACACCCTTGTGCTATCACTCCTCACCCTCTCCCCAGTCAGGTCCAGTTAGATTTCCCAGTGCAGCTCTTCATCACAGCTTACAGTCTCCAGCGGCAGCACTTGCCCACCACTCAGCGGCTGGCGGTCGCCTGAAAGCCAAACCCTGGATGCACCTAAGCACTGTAGCACCTCGCAATGAACCTGATGTCTTTAAAACCGACGATGGCGGCATGTGGCTCAGGCGGGAGGGCGGGTTGGCTGGTAACCGGAATGTTGCTGGTTTCGATTCCCGGCTCCTCCTAGCCCGAGCAAGACGCCTTACCCTAACTGCTCCTGACGAGGAGGCTGTCGGCTTGCATGGTTAACACCGCCGTTGGAGTGTGAATGTGTGTATGAACGGGTGAATGTGAGGCAATATTGAAAAGCGCTTTGAATGGGTTAGCAAAGTGTGATATAAATGCAGTCCATTTACGAGTCACGGAAACAACCCCACCGATTAAGACCCCCCCCCCCCCCCCCCCCTCCTCAGATAGAATCGTTGCTTTTAATTGAGCCGGCTTGCTTTGCCTTAAACTTCTTTGTTAAGCAGCAGCCTAGTGTGGTCGAGTTAATGGGGGAGATGGATGGCTCGATGCTCCGGTCGTTTACCTGAGCAGTGGGAGGGCTCTCTGGCTCTGTGTTAATGCTGCTGTTTCTCTGACAGCCACCGGAGTCCATAGAGGCTGAGCTGCTATTTGCTGTGCATGTGAAGGTTGCTTCTTATGAGGGTATTTTACCAGGCCTTTCATTGGGATTTTCGAAATCACAGCTTCAAACAAGAAGACCTCATTCCTCCATCTTCAATAAGTGTGGCTGCACTTATTGTATGTTGTACGTCCTTGCACTTAAAAATAGTAGTTAGCATTGCGTAGCATCTTGTCCTAGTTATCTTTGTTATATACAGGGATGGGTTAACCTTACGATTGTAAGTGCTTGGCACTTTGTAAGAGGGCCAAATGAACATCCTTACTGTACCGACAGCCATATATTGTTTCTCTTCCTTCTGCCAAATGTACTTATTGTAAGTCGCTTTGGATAAAGGCGTATTCTAAACGCCCTGAATGTTAAATGTGAATGTCAATCTGCCTGGGAGGCTACGGTTCGACAACTCTACAATATTTGCACCTTTTTCCAGGCTGACCCCAGCATTTGGCCCTCTATCCTCCTCTGGCCTCGCCTCTGCCACGCGATGAGTTTACCTGTGAGCCTGAAGGAAGGGAGCTTGTTTAATGTCAATGGTGTGAACACAGCAAACCCTGACCCCCCCCCCGGCACCCAACCTATCGCCCACCTCCCCACCCCTCTGTCAGCTCAGCCAGCCGCGGCCTGATCGGTTGAGCCGTGTGGAGGTCTTGATTGTTAGCTTCTATGGAGCAAACAAGTTGATGCAGAGGGGAGGACGGAGCAAAGTGTCTGGCTGACGGACAGGAGGGATTATGGACGATAACGAGGGACGGAAAAAAGGGATAGGAAGAGAGACAGGAAATGAGACAGGAGGAGAGACTGGAAGAGGGACTGGAAGAGAGACTGGAAGAGAGACTGGAAGAGAGAAAGAAAGAAAGACAGGAAGAGAGAAAGAAAGAAAGACAGGAAGAGAGACTTGAAGAGAGACAGGAAGAGAGAAAGAAAGGCAGCAAGAAAAAGGGATAGGAAGAGAGACAGGAAGTGAGACAGAAAGAGAGACCGGAAGAGAGACAGGAAGTGAGACAGAAAGAGAGACCGGAAGAGAGACAGGCGAGAGAAAGAAATGCAGCAAAAAGGGAATAAAGAAAGAAAGACAGTGACAAAGGAAGAGAGGCAGTAAGAAAGAAAGAGAGACAAAAGGAAGTGATAAAGAAGGAAAGAGAAATAAAGAAAGTAAGCAGGAAGTTAAGCTATATATAATTGATAGAAAGAGAGCCAACAGATTGGCAGCGATGGTGGTATGGAGAGTGTAATGTATGCAGTCGACGTGGAGGGCAACATCTCCCTGCTGCCTCATCAGAGGGGCCTAATTGCGAGACAGGAGTGTGAACCAATCTGCGACGGCATTAATTGTGACAGGAATCTCGCACTCGCTGTCTGAGCCGAGTTGTCCTGCCTCAGGCTACGAAACTCCTGCCACACACATCGCAAACGCTGTTTACATTTGGCCCTGCTTCCCTAGCGTCAACCTACACTCCTCTCGAACCTCACGCTCTCTCTTTCTGTTTCTACTTTTTTTCCAAATGTTTTCTTCTGCCGACTCTGAGCTGTGATTATCCAGCAGGAAGGTGGCACCTACTATTTCCCACAAGGAAAATGTCCTCCTATTTTCTGCATGAGATACTTGCCTGTGTGTGTGTGTGTGTGTGTGTGTGTGTGCGCCTGCCTGTGTGTGTGTGTGTGTGTGTGTGTGTGTGTGTTTGTGTGTGTGTGTGTGTGTGTGTGTGTGTGTGTGTGTGTGTGTGTGTGTGTGTGTTTTTTCACATGTGTGTGTGTGTGTGTGTGTGTGTGTGCTTGCTCACAACCGGCTCACAAGGGGTCTGCCTCTGATCAGGCCCTGCCACCTTCGACATCCACCTCCACCAATTAATCTGCTCTTTGGATTTGATTGGTGGACCCCAGTCTCATCGACTGGGTTGATTTGCTCAAGGGCAAGGCAGCTGTTTGATGTGGACTATTGTTCAAACAGACCCGGGCCGTCCTCTGACGGGCGCGGCGGCAATTTACCCATCGCTGTTCCCCCATGAGGAGGCATGGAGGCTGGGGGAGCACAATTACCTAGACACAGGCATGACTGATTACACACACACATAAACACATAAACACACACGAACACATGAAAACGCATATGCACACACATACATGCATACACACACACACACGCGCACGCACGCATGCACACACACACACATGCAAAGACACAAACACACATACATGCAAAGACATAAACATGCACACACACACACACACACACACACACACACACACACACACACACACACACACACACACACACACACACACACACACACACACACACACACACCAACAAACCCCATGACCATGCCTCACCAACATGAGATAAACATGTTGCTGGTCGACTGCTCATTAAGCAGGCAGCCAGGGGCCTTTCAGGGGGAGTCAATACTAGAGCGGGCCGTTCCTACGGGGCCCGCCTGTCGATTACAAGTATAAAGACGGGCTAGAGCCGCCTCCATACATCCTCACAGCCCCCAGACACACACACACACACACACACACACACACACACACACACACACACACACACACACACACACACACACACACACACACACACACACAGGCTCGGAGAACACACTCACATAAGCACGGCGTGCACAAACACAAATTCAGGCACACAGACGAGTGCACGCACACACACACACACACACACACACACACACACACACACACACACACACACACACACACACACACACACACACACACACACACAGGCTCGGAGAACACACTCACATAAGCACGGCGTGCACAAACACAAATTCAGGCACACAGACGAGTGCACGCACACACACACACACACACACACACACACACACACACACACACACACACACACACACACACACACACACACACACACACACTTGTACACAAAGACATACACAAGAACTGGTACACACATGCACTTAGACACACACACACACGCACACACACAGACACAGAGACACACACACACACACACACATACCGATAGACACGTACACACA
>NC_044058.1:21374937-21449937 GCF_902167405.1 Gadus morhua | reverse complement strand
CTCTCTTGCCCTCTCTCCCTCTCTCTCTTTTCACTCTCGCTCCCTCGCTCTCCCACTCTCGGTTTCTCTCCACCACATGCCCACTTCCCCCTCCGACACCCCTACCTGCCTTATGTCGTCGTGATTTCAGGGAAAAATAATTTCGGATGGAGGAGAATGTAGCGTCGGAGCGGAGCACCCAAGCAGGTTTTCTTTGGACTTGATGCCCCTCCGTGCGGAGATGGTTGAGCCCTCCTCATCCAGGCTGCTTTGGTACCCTCCTAAACCCCAGCGCTGCTCACTCGGTTCCAGCCATCAGCTGACATAGCCGGGCAGGCAGGATCGCCTGTCTCTGGTCTGAGAGAGGAGAGGAGGCAGCGGAACCAGCCCTAGACCCAGTGCCCAGTCAACAGCCTTACTAGGGGAGAGTACATGGTATAGTTTTTTGATTTTGATGATGAAGGGGATCCACAGAGACGGATATTACGACGGATCTATCGAGCTCTCTGACTTGTTCAACAGAAGATGCATCAGATGTGGCCGAGGGGACTTGGTTCGAGCTAAAAGGATGAGGATTAGGACGGGGATCCTATTTTGGAATCTCGTCTTTTCGCTGATGTTCACTTGTGTCAAAGGTACGTCACTGCAGCAATGGGTCTGATGTTTATGGTTTTGTTGGACTTGGTTCTGTTTCGTTGGGTTTGAACCCGATGTTATTTTTCTGGCATTTACCGTCCAAGGCGTACGTGCGTAAAATGTGCGCGTCATCGGGAGGGAGTTTTTGGGACGCGTTTCCCAAGGTTTAGCGCTCAATGCAGGCTTTGAGTGGATCACTCCATAGATATTCCTGCGGTAGCCCACTCTTCTTCAGACATCCTACGTGAGCTGGTTCCCTCAGTGGGCCAACGTGGGGATTGTGGAATTGCATGGACACGCACTGCATATTTCGTACCCTGCGATGCGTCGAGTTTCTAATGCATTTAGTCCTCCTCCCCCCCCCCCCCCCCCCCTCCCCCCGATTTCTGGGTCGAGTTTCAAGTATTTCTGCAGGAATCGTGCCAGGCCACTTAAAAAAGGACTGATGTTAAACTGTGTAAATGGGTCCAAATCAATTACTAGGAGGCAGCAATCGTGTGCTGGTGTATAACTGAGTGGCCAGCAGCAACCATGCAGGTGTAAGGTGGGCTTGTTAGTATTCTAGTGGCTGTTTCTCCGGGTTGGCCGATTTCAATAGCCGGTGTTGTCTGTTAGGTAACCTCCTCTTACGTTTTTCTGCATTATTTTAAACGGCGATACGCTGCACTTTGCATTATTTCATATTCTTTGACGATGCGATTCAATTTTTGTATCATGCAGTTAAAACTAAGTATGGATGTTTAGCGTTTACATGACATTGAGCAAAATTTTCTTGCCAGGAACTATCGGAATTCTTATCTAACAAACACGAACACGCACACGCACGCACGCGCGCACACACGCACAGGAATACTCTCAAATCCTCACTTGGCTTTAACTTGGCTTGTAATAAATGAACCAAACTGTTGCTCATACGCCACGACAGACGAGCAGTAAATCAGATATAGCGTTGATTTTCCTGTGCGTGTGTGCGCGCTCCACTGTGCGTGTTTGTGAATGTGCTTCTATGTGAGAAAGGGAGAAACAAATAACCAAGAGTGGTGTGTTTTAGAGAGAGAGAGAGAGAGAGAGAGAGAGAGAGAGAGAGAGAGAGAGAGAGAGAGAGAGAGAGAGAGAGAGAGAGAGAATTTCCAAATGTAGGCCTTTGTAAGTCATGGATGCTGTCAGCTGATTCCCTGCAGTCCCTGCTCCAGTCCATATATTACTTGATTCGATACCTGTTGTGTAATTGTGTGCGTGTGTGTGTCTGTGGTGGGTGGGTGGGTGGGGGGGGGGGGGGATGCATGTGTCTTTGTGTGTGCGCAGGTGTTTGTGTGTATGTGTGCGGGAGCCAGAGAGGGGGAGAGGGAGAGAGAGAGATGGAGAGAGAGAGAGAGAGAGAGAGAGAGAGAGAGAGAGAGAGAGAGAGAGAGAGAGAGAGAGAGAGAGTCTGGGACTTTGTGATTTCTGTTTCGGGGCCTCATTACTGTTTTTCCATTGTGAATGTATTTCAGAGTAATCCATTCAAAATGTCAAGCTGCTTTTCAGGGTTATTATTTCTGCGGGCTCCAAGCACATCGCATGTGTGTGTGTGTTTGCATGCACACATGGGGGTGAACCCATGCTCCGGTATCTCCCCCATTAGTATGTACAGCAGCTTTTGGCCTGCTTACGGGCTCAAACATGGCACCATCCCTACACAATGACATCCTCCATATCGTAGGCATAGGAGCATTGGAATATCAGTGATTTTGTTAATGGTCACGGATTTCAATCATGTTTAAGTAATCAATCATGAAATGATTTCTCATTACGGGGAGACTGTGTTGTTTGAACAGTGCCACCGCGTTTCCCATGCGATACTTTGGCAAACCAATGTTTCCATCAGGGCTAGGTTACGGTATATTACCATCGATTAAGGATCTTTCAACAATACAGCTCTCTCTTTGAGTTTCTCTCAGAGTATCGGCAACACAGAAATCCCGTGATTCATTAATCTGACACAAGCCACGTATGTGAACCACCACATGTAGGGCAGGCCTGCAGGTAGCCTTTGAATTGACATGCTGATTGTTCTCCCTCGTGTGTGAACCTCATGTCTGCCTCATGGGAGGGGGGGGATGAGGCGAGTCCATCGCAGCATGCTGCATGTTTCATCTCCACCCACATCGTGGCGATGTGGGACCTGGGGTCCATCACCCACCCACCCAGCCCTGTCTCTTATTAGCGGGAGCCAGCTAACCGGCGGTGTACAGGGAGGAGGTAGGTGAATGGATGGTGATGGTAGTGGTGTTAGTGGGTGGTGTCCTTGTTTGGGAAGGAGAGGAAGGAGGAGGAGGAGGAGGAGGAGAAGGAGAAGTGTGTGGTGGTGGTGGCGTTAATGGTGATGGTGTCCTTGTCTGGGAAGGAGTCGGGGGAAGAGTTGTTGGGGGTGGTGGTGGTGTCGTTGTTTGAGGAGGGAGGAGGAGGTGGAGGCAGATGAGTGGGTGGGTGGGGATGATTGGAGTGCAGTTATTCTCCAGCTATGCTCGTGATAGTTGACACACTGTGCGCAGAAGTGAAAAAGAAAAGACAAGAGAAATATGAAAGCGCGCATCGCCGTAGTCGGGGCCGGTGACTCACGGAGACGCTGGTGTAACATCGTGCCGTCTTCACTTCCTACACTTTGTTCTCAGCCACATCACCGTGGGCAATGCACCTGGTTTGATGTGGAATTATCGTTCCTCTGTTGCGCGTCGCCGTCTCGCTCTTTGAAGACGTGGCCAGAGGCTCGCCCAGAGACGACACAGAGACTCCGACCCTTGGTGTTGTCAGGGGGAGGGTTGTGATCCCCGGTTATCCACACACATTTACATGCTGCCTCTGTTGGTGACGATGTAAGAGCAGAGCAACAAAGGTCCCTCACACGTTCTAAAACCCGGGGGGGGTTCTTAAGCTTGTTGTAGGTGGGTGAGATGGTGGGAGGGAGGGTGGGAGAGGGAGAAGGGGGAGGGGGGGAGAAAGGGAGGGAGAGACATAAGGGTTTGAGAGAGAGATGGTAGAGAGAGAGATACAAAGGTTTGAGAGAGAGATAGACGAGAGAGAGATACAAATGGGTTTGAGAGAGATGGGAGAGTGATAAAGGTTGTGAGAGAGAGATGGGAAAGAGATATAAGGGTTTGAATGAGATGGAGAGAGATATAAAGGTTTGAGAGAGAGATGGGGGAGAGAATTAGATTCATAAGGGTTCAAGAGAGAGAAGGGAGAGAGAGAGAGAGATACATAAGGCTTTGAGAGAGAAAGATGGGAGGGAGATGGGAAAGAAGGGAGGGGGGGGTGATGGAGAAAATGGGAGCAAGAGGGAGACGTGAATCATGGCTTTTTTCATGATAGGAAGTACAACTGTGTCATTGACTCCCCTGGGGACACAGCAGAAACCGTTTGCTGAGCTCAAAACACTCAGCGACTTAGGAAAGTAAAGTGTTGTTTCACAATTCACCTGCGTCACGTCATAATCTCATTGGTAGGCAGGACAAAATGTGCCGGCGGTATGCATCCATTAAACACAACAACGGCTTGTACTTTAAGTCCCGTCGTTAAGCAGGAACCAGAGAGGGCCTGATTAGCCAGCGAGCTATTATAGCGAGGTAATGTGGTGGACCCTCCTCTTGCTGTTGTCCACTGGAGCGCACACCGAAAGCTATTAAGGGCTATACTGCCAGCCACCCTCTACTGTATGTAGAGGGGTCATTGTGGTTTTATAAATGTATTAAGTATGTCGTAAAACAGTCTGCAAAAGTTCTTGGACATGGGTTCTGTACAATTTCCCTGTTTGATTGAGCCCTCAATTCGGGTCAATTGTTAGTAGCTCAACAAAGAGTGAGTCATAATCCATCTCCAATTAGTCTTAATCCTGTGACATATGATTGTTTGAAGGGGACTCGGGAGATGAGAGGGAAAGGCAAGATCGTTTAGCACTCAGCGAGGCGAGGGTTCCCCATATCAAAGGCACCCTCACTTCCTGTGTTAGGAAGCAGTTTCACGTAAAGTAGGAAATGAGGACACCACTAATGAGTGTGCGAGTGATGAAGGAGGAGGGCCGTGTATTGGTCGATAAGGATTTGATTGGGGATTATGTGTTATCAATGGTGTTTTGTGGATGAAATGAAGCCGGCCTCCTCCGCTGGACTGGCTAGACTAGGCGGACTCGATCATAAAAACCTTTCTCGGTTTCAGAGGAAATGAGAAGACATTGTAAAAAATAAATCAATTTCCTGTTCCTGCTTCTGTTGGAACGGTTGGTTGTCAATGTTATTGAGAAATGGAGGTGATTTGACAGTGTTTTGGCATTGAATGGAAGTATGGTAGGGTATGACACCACCTGAACTTGGGTTTTAAGGAACGAACACCTTTAGGTGGCATTATAAATAGCCACTCTTATAAAATCACGGCATGCAGAGCTGTATTTGAAAGAAAAAGGTCAGGAAAGTGTTTAAACATTAAAAACGATATTGGTGTATTAGATCCTCAGCAGTTAGTTGGAAGTCGTGTTCTGCCTCCAGTCTTGTGTTCTATCCCGAATTACATATGTATGATATCAATTATAACACTAATATATCAGACTGAGACAACAATGTTTGCTGATATTTGGCAACGTGATAACCTAATTAATTCATCGCCGCACAAAGCAACAAGCAGGATACCCGATAAGATTCAAGTGAGATTATTACGTGTTTGTTGTGCATTGGTTTGTTTATCCAGAGTTTTCCTGGGCTCAATATCTGAATTTCTTACCCAGGGAACAATTTTGAGCTTGGTGATTGGATGATGCTTTGTTTACACAGTGATCTGTGGGATTTCGGCCCATCATTTGTCTTGTACCCTTGACTCCCTTTCAATGAACCAAAAGTTGTTTGTACTGATGATTCTACCTGCAGGGTTTGAGTCCTGTCCAAGAATCGGCTCCAATTGCCTGCACAGCCCTTCAGACAAGATGTATTGCCCCTCATATAACACACACACGCACGCACGCACGCACGCACGCACACACACACACACACACACACACACACACACACACACACACACACACACACACACACACACACACACACCACACACACACACACACACACACAATATAGGTGTCCGTAATACAGATATTTTACATCTTCTAATGGAATCCCTTCCACATCTCTCTTTGGCAAGCGGACTAAACGGGGATGCATTGGCACGTCTCTGCAGTCAACAAACCTTCCAGATGATGCCTCACTGTGGAAAAACACACGGGCAGGAGAGACAAGGCAGTAGACATGGTTTCAGCAGAATGATGGGCCACGGAGCACTTCTCCTGAAGGAAATGAACAGATTGTTGATAATTATCTTCCGTCCGTCTGTTGCACCCAAAGTTTGGTCCCTAGCGTCTTAGCACCACTCTGTCTCCGCGCTGTCGTTCGCGCATAAAGACGGAAAACGCAAGACTTTTTTCTTTTGGGGGGGATCGCCGGCAACCCGGGAATCGTTAATTACCGGCCTGGTTGTGCTGTACATGCTGTCACCTGGTCGCATGAATCCCCTTCAGAAGCCCCCCCCCCCCCATATCGTATTCCAACCCCTCCGGATTGATTATGTAACAAGACTGGATCAACTGCTGTCGGGGCTCGTCAGGAAACGCGATTGGTCCGTGTTATAATTATACCCTTTTCCTGCCGTGAATGTGGGGCAGTGCTCCCCTCCGAGAACCCGCTGCTGGAGTTTTCCATCTCTGACACGTTGCCGTGGATGACAGCGGCGGCGGCGGTGGTGATGGCAGCCCTGGAGGGAAATCTGAGGAGCCAGACATGGCGGCTGGGCTATCCTCCAGATGCGTGCGCTTTGCGTCCGTAAGTGGAGCAGGCCGCGTGTGGGTTTTTCCGGTGGTCAAGCAGGTCCCGGGAACCAGGAATGGCACATGGCGGCTCCCCTGACACGCAGGGGGGGTTTTAGTAAACTCCACTAATTGGGTTGTCCTTTCAGCGAGGAGCAAAGTGCTTCCCTCCCCTGGCCTGTGGCTGGTGGGTTTTGGACCCAGACCACGGCTCTTAAATGTTTCTGTCAGCTCCCCTCAGATGGTACAGCTATAGTTTGCTGAATCTGATTAAGTCTCCCTGATTCTATTTTTTTTGTCGTTCCTTAGGTATCTGTTTTAATGTAAGCAGTCCTCCCGGGAAATGGGAGGAGGAGGAGGATTGGCTATATCTTGTCCTCGGGCTCAAAAACATCTTAACCCACCGTTTCGTGGAGATAAAGTCGGAACAGACGGGGGGGTGAGGGCTGTCTTGTCTGGAGAGAAGCTTGGGATTCAGGGTGGGGAAGGGGAAGGGGAAGGGGAAGGGGAAGGGGAGAGGCTGATGATGACTGTCGGTGCACCCTAGGTGTCGTTTTCAAAGAAGATTAAGCCCTGTCTGTTGTGTGAAGGCATATTCACTGATATCATCTTTGCCTGGGATCCCTGGCTTCAGTGGCCGCCCCTGTGGCTGGAGTTAATGGCTTTCAAAGAGTATCAAGCATGCTTTATGCTTTGGAAGCTCCACGGAAAAAAGGTAATGGGATCAAAAGGAAAAGGAGATGATTCAAAAGGTTTTTGGTGCCGCCGCCTTGGAAAACAGACGTCTTCCATCGCGGTCGCCGTTTCAGATCAGCAGTGTTTGTGTGAGACGTGGTGATGATCAAACGGGCGGTTTATACATGGCGAGGGGAAACAGACCAAAGAAGTAGAAAAGAAAACACATGCTGTTTATGTGATGCAGCTCATCCGAGTGCGCTTGTAGGTGGATGTTGTTTTAATGGGTTCACGGTGTGAGCCACGTCTGTCTCAAGATAGTTTTCTGTCCAAGCTTTTAATCGATAGTATGAATATCCGAAATCTGTATTCATTATTATCTAAGATAGGCACAATCGTTTTTGACTTTATTTGACATGAATATCAAATATATCTCTCTCGATCGATAGACTGCTAAATCTATCTTGTGATGTATACACTATGTTCAAATGAAAGTGGTTGAGGCCACAATAGTGGGATGTTGAAGTACTATAGTATCCTTGCCTTGTCTTGTTTAATATTGGATGTGTGACCAGCTGTTGGTCAGCCCTAGAAGGCTGCCCAGCGTGTGCTTGGTTCAGCACCGTGTTGACATGACTGGTTCCGTCTGGTACTTGTTGGGTCGGAGGTCTGGTGCAGGAGCAACAAATCAATACAGAATGGTCATTGAATTCCAAGGAGTCAATGGACCTCGGAATAAATACGATTTAACCTCCTCGTAAAATTAGGGTTGATCATAATTCTCGCGGCTGCGATTGAATAACGTGTCACCGGCAACTGTGAGCACCCCTGGAGACTTTGATCTGGGCGAGGGTAAAGCCCAGTTCAGACCAAAGATTCACCTAAGGGGAGGGGGGGAATAAAAGAGAAGGGAAAACTCCAACGCCCCTGCAGAGCTGGCTCTATTGAGAATTGACAAAGCACTGGGCTGGGTGGTGTACACTTAACCGAAAGGTCATTGATTGACTGATCATCTCATCTCCGGGACCAATGCTTGGTGGCTTTAGCCTTTTAGCCTAGCTCGTTGGCTGCACATTCCATGGCCCTGTTGTCCTTCTACGGACTTTCCATGTGATCACTCGCTAATTAATCCGAGCTTATTAGGGGATATGTGAGCTCGAATGGAAAACGTGTGACGATAAAAAACAAGGCTTTCTTTTTCTCTTTTGTCAGGGCGAGTGACTTTCTGTTGTTCTCGTTATCTGCGAGAACTTGGAATTGGATTTCTGGCCTCCTTCATATTCTTGGTGTACCGGAGACCTCACAGTGGAAGGCTGGAACCTGTAGCGACACAGCCCCCGTAGCACTTTGAGTATGTTGTTCATCCATAAAATACAGACAAATGAGGAACACACAAATACTTTCCCCAGAGGAACGTAAATATTATTATTTTTTCCTCCTGCGGGGATGTTCTGCGAGAGCGTTCGCCGAAAATGTGATAAGCCGGTGTGTCTGTGTGCCTTCCTTTGCATTTAAGTGTGTAAACGCTCTCATTTATTTTTGTTTTGCATTTTCTACCTCACCGGTTGGCAATTTTACACCACCCATTACGGAATACTTCCTTGCCCTTTTCCAAATTGTAATGACACCCTCGTGAGCCAATAGTTGCTCTCTCTGAGGCTAGCCTACAGAGCAGCCCAGCCAGCTGACTGTGATTACGACCGACTCTTTCAGCGGGGAATCGTGTCGGCATTTCAACCATGCGGATGAAATGCCTCTCGCCGGTCCCCTATCCATTTAAGGTGGCTGCTTTCTAAAGTTTGCTGTCAAAAGCACCCGGCAAGTCATTTTCTGTTGTTCTGTCTCCCTCGCAATGATGGTAAAATTACTTCCACATTTTGTGTCAGTGGCACCAGGGAAAAGCTTGCCATAGATCTGAGATAAAAATTGCTTGGATCTCTCTCTGTAAGAAAAACGAAAAAACATGCGCTTCTATATATAAACCCCTAACTGCTGTTGCAGCCCTGATTGTCTCATGATACAAAGCGGGACGGTTCCCTGCCTAAGACGATGACAACAAACAAGTAGTGGAAGTAATTCAACAACCTTGTGCTCCCCCCTCGATGCGATGGGTGGTGTTGAGACGTTTTTTTACGGTTGTTTCCCTCTTCTTCCTCTCGTTCCTTCTCTTTCACAAGTTCCACTTTGGGGTTTGCTGTTTTTTTCCCTCGCCCATGAGAACGAATATTAAAGCAGTTGCTTATTTTTTTGGATAAGTTTAACAAGTGGGTTTGTGACTATCTTTATCTATATATAGGTGTGTGTGTGTATATGTATATAAAAAAGAAGACTGCCGTGATTGCCCCTCTGCTGCAGTTTTGTAGGTAGGCAAATATAGGACACAGTTGTTGCGGCAACGATGGAGCAGCACATAAAGTGTGTCCTTGTGTCAGCTGACCTTTGTTTCGCTGGGTAAGGGCTCTCTGTCAGACAGCGGTGGGTTCTCGAAGCTAGTGTCACTGATGGATATCTCCCTTTTTGGCTGACTGTTCGCTAAGGTCACGCACAAATCAATATGGGCCTATTTAATTTCTTTTAGTTTTTTTTGTACTTTGATTGCTAGGCAAACAATGTCAGGCCTGCTCTCAGATTCTGTCTGGTCATCGTCGTCGTTTGAACAAGATGAAATACTAGGCCCTACGAGGGACCTGCCCTTGACTAAGCGTGAGTTATTAGGTCAATCTCGAGAAAATTGAGGAAATATCCAGACGGGAAGGGAATAATATGAGAACGTTAGGCCTGGGCATACCAGGCCAGACTCCTCTTTAAGTGTACCCTTTTATAGAAATATATTTATAGAACTGCAACTACATTCAACCACGTTGAATCGTTCAAACATACACCACGTGTGTTTTCTATGTTATAGTGCTAACTACAATAATGCTTCCTGCATTGGTCGTACAATAATACAAACTGTTGTTACATAAAACAGGCTGATCAAGGAATGCACTCTCTAATTATACATTTTCTCAGGGAAAATACGTATGACTCTCATACTGATACTATGTGTGGGTGTGGGTGTGGGTGTCCTTTGTTGACCTTCTGAAGGCAGGGCATGCTGGAGACAGGGCATACTGGGAGTCTCATTGGCGTGTGTACCGGCTGGTGTGGACCACACATTTGATGAACCGAGGCAATGTTTACTTTCTCTGTCCCTAATAACCGATTCAGTTGGCAACCAATTGACGAAGGGCTGTATTAACATAGCCTGAACACCCTGTATCATGCATTATGTATTTTTACAAATGTAACCTTGATGGCCAAGGGAAGAGGGCATGGCTAAGTCGTTCATTAGCTTATTCCTAGTGCAAATACCTAGCAAATACCACACATGTGAAACCTATGAATTCACAAATGCATGCGCATACACACAAATGCTCACATTCGCACAGACGCAGAGACACGCACACAGACACACACACACACACAGGCATATGCAAACATGCATAAAATGTGCACACACACGCACAAACTCAAACATACGCACGCACTCACACACGCACGAAAACACACACAAGCACCCCCACACACACACAGGCAATGGAAACATGCACAGGTTTTAACACACTCGACTCTAATGTGAAAGCAAGGCTTTCATTTCCCAACCACAACACTAGAGCACAACAGTACCAGACAGGCAGTGACGACCGAAGGTGGGTTGATGCTGCTGCTGCTGTTGATGTTGTTGTTGGGGCCGTGATGGATAATGTGTTGGTCTCAAGGCCAGAGGTAAATGTAACTATTTGAGCAGCAGCAGGGACCGATCTTGACAGCACTTGTCTGCCAGCGTGCCCACACGCCTGCTGAGGCCCCCCCCCCCCCTCACCGCCAGATTTATGTGTTATGATACAGATTCATATTTTGAACCCCCTATTTTCCCCTACCGTGCGATCACAGCGGGCTGCTAACGGTTTTTTTCATCACAATTTATGGTCCACATCACGCCACGGCGCCCGCGCCTCGCGTCCGTGACGCTCACCCCGGGGGGGACGATGGTGGCAGGGGCGGTGGCGGTGGCGTTGGCGTGCTCGAGCTAGTCGTGCAAATCAGACTTTAGATTAACAATCTCAAATCTCGATGGCAGACGCGCCCAAATATGGGCGAGCAAGGCGTTTTCACTTTCTCTCGCTTCATATTTTTGTTTCGACCAATCATGTCGCTGGAGGATCAGGGGGAGGGGGAGCTGTGAGCGTGTAATTGGCTATCAACAGCGAACACAAACCTCGACTTGCACCAGTAAACTGTGAAAAAAGTTTTCGGTAAAGGTTTCAAATCAAAAACCGTGCGGATCAGCCCACTGTAGATACAGACTTATTAAAATCCCCCTTCTCCAAGCCTCATCCGCTGGAGCAAATTAGTTTCGTACTAGAATATCTACGTTACGGATCAGGAGGCAGGATGTAGCTCCACCCCTTTTCAGTGTCTCGGTTCCGGCCCGGGCTCTGGGTTCCGTCTCCTCCCAGGAGTTCTGCTGTAAGCAAGCCGCAACACTGAAGTTATGGCTCGCTGAACTAATTGACAGAATCCACTTTGAGAGGATCACTAAGGACAATCTGAGACTTTTGTAAAGATTTGATAACCTTAGGTGTCTAAATTGCAGGACAGGTCGAGTCTTGAATGCAGTCTGGGGTGGGTTGTTGTGGATAAGGGGATTAAGGCTTTTTTTTGTTTATATAAAAAAGAAGCACTGTAATAATGACCATTTGGTGGCTTGATATTTTTTACATGACGCTTTATGATTAAAATATTTCTAACAGGAGTTCTGCTGTAACATAGTAGGCAAGCTGGATCCCAGCCTACACTATAGGTAATATTAGGTCGGAGTCAGGCGACTAACTGATGAGCAATACATCAGCAGCATAGTTAGGGCCCTGGCAGTAAATGGGTTTACTGCATGTCCCCTGCTCTGTGAAGGAGGTATATGGGTTTCGGTTGTCTTTTTTTCTCCCCTTCCTTTGAAGCATGAGCAGATGTTTACAATGGGCTTTTTATAGATGGAAATGTATTTGAGATGATGCCGGTGCTTAACATATTACAAGCTGGTTTAATGCACTGCGCGGAGACCAAGGGATCTTCCTGATTTCAATTTTTTGTTCAGAATGGATGGCTTACAGGGAGGAGAGCCAAATACAAAGCTGGGGATAGACAGAGCGAAGACAGGGGAGGTTGGTGCGAGAGAGTGAGCAAGAGAGCGAGCGAGAGAGTGAAACGATGAAGCGATTGTGAACGATTCTGAGAATGCGCAGTTGAATGGGCAGTGAATGAAAGGGACACGCCGGGGACTCTAAATTGGCATGTGTCTGCCTTACCCAGTTAAAGCAGACTTGTTTAATTCCAAATTCCTCATTGTGCTTCCAGGAGGTGCGTTTGCTGGGTTAGCTTTGTAGTGGCTTAGCTCCTCATGTGTGGGGAATACATTTTTACTTTCCAAAAACAGTTGAATATGTGTTCAAGATTGATTTTACAAGATTGTAGTTTGTCTACAAATACACAGATAATGAGGCACTATTTCCAGCTCTTTGATTATTGGGGTACCTGTGATGCGCTGCTGACAGGTTACCCCATGTAGACAACCAAGACAAAAGCAGAAATGATAGAATTGTGCCAGCGGCGCAAACTACAATTTTGTTACGTTGGTACTAGCGCTTATTTTGTAAACAAAACGACTATTCTGGACACACTGGAAAACTTTGGAGAGTAATTTAAAGATAGTTCCCCTCACATGAACAGGAGAGAGGCTACTGTAACTCTGCCAGTCAATGTAAGTGGCTATCAGAGAGCAGATGCTAACCCAGTGAGCTCCCCTCTTGGACGCACAATGAGGAACTTGGAATCAAACAACTGGTCTGAATCTGGTCTGAATGGGTAAGACCGGCTAATGGCAGTTTACAGACACCCCATTGTCACCCTTTAAGGTACATGAGAGAAAAAGGGAAACTTGGTAAGAGAGATGCAACAAAATGATAGATTGTTGTGAGAGAGAGAGCGACAGAGAGTTAGAGAGAGAGAGAGAATAGCAAAGAGCTTGTGTTCCATCAACCTCCAGGACATCAGAACTATCAGCCGCACACAAACATCACTATCACGTAGCTCACACAACCCACTCTGAACAAGGCCCATTATTCATTGAGTGCATGACACGCAACGATATATCAGGGAAAAACACAACACTTCAAAGTTGTCCTTCCTCCCCATTGGTAAGAAAGCCTGGCAGAATTCTTTGATTCTGCAATCTTTCTCCAAGGCCCGCAGAAATGTGTGCCTAATTGGGGATGGGGTTTGCGTCAGCCATCAGCACAGGTGTTGACAGCTGGTGGTTTTTAGTCCGATTTAATAGCCATGATATGAGCCAGCATTACTATTCATAGACTGCTGTTAAGTAGGCTATGTATGCTTCCTGCTCCGTGCTTAGAAGGGTTCACTCGATGAAGTGGGTCACAGTCATCTTGGCAACACAGGCTTTCAAAATGGCCCTAATGGAATCCAAAATCCATGATTGTATGGATTGTAATGAATATAACCTGATTTAAACTCTTGCAGAAGAAACGACTCGCTTTCTATTATGCAATTTCAGGTATCGCTTCTGGTACAGAGCTTTTCAGCGGTAGGGGGTGCGGTTTCTCCCCTGTAGCCGAGTTATGATCGTGAGATTTGTCGATAAAAAACGGGGAAATTTGTAATTTGGCAGGCCATATAAGTATAACTAATGTCAAATGTAATTATTTCACAAAAAAAAAGGGACATTTATATTTGTCCTATTGTTATCATGCTAAATTTTAGTACTGTAGTAAAGGATTTTGATTTTACTGGGCTCCTCCAGAATGGGACATAGGGTTGGGGTTGTTGGGCTTATTGTAAGGTTTGCAGATAAAATAAATGGCCTGGTGCTCCATGTTGCCATGCAGGAGGTTGAATGTGTGTGATGGCTGGTTTAACCTGTGCACACTGATTGCTCAACGTGCAACAGGTGTGCAGGCTCACCCAGCCCCAGACTCCAAACAGACTCGGCCAGGTAAGGCTGCTTCAACAAGCCATCGTCCGCACACACACAAACACACTACTATATAAGGGTATCTTTCTATACGATTCTATTCACTCCTGCCTCTGGTATAAAGTCGATAGATAGACACCCTGTGTAGTGAGGTCAGTCAAGACCAATCAGATCGACACGAGACTAATTACCAACAAGTTTCTTGGAATTAATATTCATCAGCAGGCTAGAATCTTGGCCATTCCAGAATCGATTTTAAAACATTCGAAAAAAATCCTATTTTTATAAAATGGGGACATTCCCGGGGACAGCTCCAGCCAGGACAGGAACAGGCATCCAGAAAGAGGGAATGTCCCCCGGAAGACGGAATGCCCCAGAAACAGGGAATGTCCCCCCGGAAAACTGTGAATGTCCCCGGAAAAACGGAATGGCCTCGGGAAACAGGGATCTCTCATAAGACTCAATGTTCAGCGTTGAGTCTTAGGCCCCGTTTACACGAAGACGCTTGCGGGTGAAAACGACAAAATATTTTATCGGAAGTCAAGGTTCAAGGTTCAAGGTTCAAGGTTGCTTTATTCATACCCGTGGGTAAATTTGGTTTGCAGGGCAAGAAAAGTGTGTTCACACAATTAGCATACACAAGGAAACAGGGAAGACGGTGACAGCGTTTTTAGGGCATGAAAACGCATAAATCTGAAACCACCCTCCAGAGTGGAAAAGTTGAATACGCTCCGCCGTAGCGTTTCCGTCTACACTGCCAAGATGCAAAACACTGCTCAGATCTGCTCACGTCGCGTACGCATTTACGTCACATACATATGCCAGTACAAGGAAATAAACAAACATGTCCGATTATTTCCATGCGTCGGACCTTCAAGCTGCTCTGGCAGCTCTAACAAGCGTACAGGACTGTTTCCACGAAATGTACAGGATATGTACAGATAGTGATACTGAACAGAGAAGGATCTTTTTGGTTTTTGCGGCACGGATAAGAGAAGAAGGAAGTTTCTACGCATGCGCTCAGACATCGCGGTGTTGTGTGATAGTGTATCACAGCACCACCTAGCCGCCTGGCATGCATACCCAATCGAATTCTACACACTTTTGCGTCACCGTATGCACGCAGATGTCCTCCCGAAAACTATCGTCTAAACGCGGAATAAAAAGTGAAGACGTGACGCCACTTTTGCGTCTTCTGGTCAGACCGTCATCGTGTAAACGTAGCCTTATGCGAGGCAGAGGGTGTATTTTAGATAATTAACCTATTACAACAAAGCTTTGTGCGGGGGGTAAAAGCTCTTGTTGTGGTTTGCAAACACAATGTCAGAATGATTTTAAAGCATTCTTTTATTTTCCAACTTGATGTGTAAGTGCTGCATCAGGTCCGCTTCACTGCTGTCTTGATGAGATGACTCAAACATCCACGGGGTCAGAAGCTAATTACACTAAAGGGAAACAGAAACCGGCATTCTTAATTAAGTCTGCTCTTCATTAAGCGGTGTGCGACATCATCACAAAGAAATGCAATCATAGTTGTTATAAGTAATTAGATGCCTTTGCGATGGTTAAAAAGGGCAGGTGTCAGGCATGCTCATTTAAAACACAAAAAATAGTAGCCATATTAAAGGCCTATTGTACATTGGGGAAGGAGGTAGTGGCCAGCTGTTGATTTGGCCCGGCGTTTGTCTCGTGCCCCATGAGACACTTTTCCACTCGTCCACCTGTGGTTTATAGTTCAGTTCTGTGGGCATAGACTTCTCTCTCTCTCGCTCTCTCGCTCACTCTCTCTACCTCGCGCTCTCTACCTCTTCCTGGCTCTCTACCTCTCCATCTTCATATCTATCTACCGTTCTATCTAATATTAATGTCTGCAAGTTCAAAGCAAAGCAGTTCTTCCCTAAAGCCCTTTGCATTGCTATTTTCTGTAGCTGGTCCCTTTCACCCTAAAATTGTACTATTAAGGTATTTTGGTAAACACAGCCTGATTGATATCAGTCTTCATTAACCTTGCTACCTTGAACACTATAGGATATAATGGAATCAGAGGTCAACCGTTTATGAGATGATTCAGCTACATAATTATCTCTGCTACTTTAATAGCATCTGTAACGCCGTAGAAGAGTGACCCTTCTTTCTGAAGGGCCAGATCTTATGAGGTGGATAGTGGAAAAAACCTACAAGTATATACAGGGGCGGCATGTGATTCAGAAAGTAGAGCGGGTTGGCTGTTAACTGGAAGGTTCCTAGTTCGATCCCCGGAGTGTTGAGGTGTCCTTGAGCAAGACGCCTCACCCTAACTGCAGGCGAGCTGGCTGTTGCCTTGCATGGCTGACAACGCTGTTTGTGTGTGAATGTGTGTATGAACGTGTGATTGTTTGCTTTGAGTGGCCACTGATTAGAAAAGTGCTATATGAATGCAGTAAAGGTAGTATGTTTGCAAGGCTATAATGTGGTTCAAATCGTTTTGGAAAAAGCATGCGTACTCCTTCATCTTGCTAAAGTGTCCAGTATCCCCAAGTCTCCGCTGTTCACGACTAAATCTCACTGTGTTGTTTTCTCTCCCCTCTCCCCAGGGTTCATCCATACGTGTGGCGGCACTTTAAAGGGGAGGAACGGGACGATAGAGAGCCCAGGTTTTCCGTACGGATATCCCAACGGAGCCAACTGTACCTGGGTGATTGTGGCCGAGGAGAGGAACAGGATCCATATAGTTTTTCAATCTTTCGCGGTGGAGGAGGAATATGACTTTTTATCTTTGTACGACGGGCACCCGCACCCCGTCAACTTCAGGACAAGGTGAGGACGAGCGGCTCATCCACATTTTAAGCACACTTTTCAGGAGATACTGTAGAAAGGGCGTATATTAAAGGGGGTTTCAGCAGTGAGCTCTGACTATAAGTTAATATTTTATGTCGATGTTGGGTTGGATGCGTGTATCTTATCGCGTCAGAAAAGTGCCCGTAGTCACAGAAGCGAGCATTAGGATGCAGAAAAGGATGTCTGTGCTCAACTGGGGTCTTATTGGATTAGAGGAGATTCTTGCTTTTGCATTAAGGGTTTCTAAACAAAGTCACTTTGTTTTTAATGTCTAATGAAATGCAAATGAGGTTCTTATGCTTAACAATTCGATTATGCTTAATCACGAAATCAATCCAGTGCACATTTTTGCAAAAAATTAAAGACTGAGTCATGTGGTTTGTTCTGAGTATAAGTAGAGGTCGTTATGGTTTTGAATCAGATATGATTGCTTCAAAGACAATTATTTTAATGACAAATACAGCGCAAATTCTTAGAAAAGTCCTGTATAATCTAACCAGAACCCAAAGCAACACTACTAAACTATTTTGGTCATTTTTGTGCATCACATTGCTTTTTGCAGTCACTTTTTACGCCCTAGGATTTAGTTCTTTTCTCAGAAGTGCATCTGAAATGCACCGTGTGAGAGTCAGATTAACATATAAAATGTAATATTCAGGATTCAATTTGGCCTACTTTATTCTGTGTTAGCCGCTAAATTAGCTTTTTTGATTCCTACACTTTTGGGTCTGTTGCGGCATTTGGATGAATAAATTGGGAATTATTACCTGCACACAGCAAATATTTCACAGAGTGGTGGCACATATTCCACAGATGGCATTGAACAGATGTTATTAAAAAAAACTTTAAATTCATAATGGTGGTGTAAAAATGTATTCCATCTTATGACAAATCCAGCGGACTCTGAGATCGGCTTTCATTATCGGTCTGTTTTTAAGCTGTTGATTTCCGTCGTTGTTAGTTTTCCAAGCTTTTGTAATTCATTTATATATGCACCAGTGGGACATTGTCATATCATTGGCTGTAGTTGTTGACCCCTTGGCAAGTTGCTGCCAGGAGCTACAGCTGGTTCCAAACATTGAACAACAATTCGTTTTGTGCGGAATTTTTTGCTTTGGGTTCATCTTGGCACATTACATCATTGGCAATTTTTTTAAATGCCTGATTGGGAGAATCCCAAATAACAATTAAATATATGAGCTTGTCTGTATATTTTATAATTGTATTAACTGTTAAATTACAGTCTTACATGATAGACTTCAATTGTGTATGAAGAGTAATGTAATGTTCAAATACTGTTTGAACATCATGTCTACAAACATTTTGCACTGTAAACTAATTACAGGCCTACAGTATAAATAATGTGGCCTCCACATGCTAGAGTTGTGCATTGAAACGTAAAAAAAATAAGCATTTCAAAAATAACAACGCAACAGAGACTTATAACGATGAGGTCATTGTTGTTTTTGCCGGTGAATCGGAGCATAATGTTGCTGCGTTGACAGCCAGCAACAGCCATGGCCGACAGCTCAAACCAAGGAAAAGCCACGGCCAAGAAAGCAACCATGAGGGAAATGCACGAGGGGCGTTATGCGTTGCGGCTCGCGTCGACCGCCACGCCTGCCAACTCTTCCCATGCGGATAAAGTGGCTCCATATGATGACAACAAACGTAGAAATGCTCTTCACACATCATTAAAAGGAAGATGCCTGCTAAGTCTGATGTTGGCACCAGGCACACACAGTTGTAATTTTTTAAAAGTGCCTTAAAGAGCGAGCCTCTTGAGATGAACCAGATCGTTTTGGGTGGTTGTCTGTAGAAACAGCGGCGCATTTAGGCTACTTTGAAGTACAAAATTAAAACAAATGCATAAAACATGAGAGGACATAGGAAAGCTCTCTCCCGTCCCCTTCCTTATCCGAGTTTCTGTTGCATACAATCCTTCAGTGGCTTTTCTGTCACCTTCCCCTCCCAGCCCTAAGAGGTGCTGATGGGGGTCCATCTCTACAGGAGACACCTGATAAAGGGAATGGGGAGGTCATCCATTGATCCCTTATTTTACTCAATACGTCACGCCATCGTACGCTTTCAACTAGGATTACACTAAAAGGGCATGCAGAGAGTTTCCCCTTTCCTGTGTTTTCGATTGTTAACCTAACTATTTTACAAATTGTTAGCCTCGTAATTGCCAAAGTCATATTTCGACCAAATTGTGATATATAGTGATTTTTACATTCCATAATCACTTTCTGCAAAAAGGCCCTAGTCAAATAGATGACTTGGGCATTTTTGAGGCTAAATAAAAGATCAATCTTAAAATAGGGCCAATATGCTATGAGGCTAACAAAACATGGTTTCCTTGAATAGTCCTCACTAACCACATAGGAATGTCGGTGAGTTAAGATGACCTTTAAACCATTGCTTGTAGCTGAGAAAGTGATGTGGGGCATTTGCTTAAATATTGATCAACTGAAGTAATACTGTGGCTGAAAACATGCTTCTCATGGATTTATTCTTCACAACGAAGAGAAGGGATAGAGAGTGCCGTGTATGCTGAGAGGAGAAAAATTAAGGCCCTGGGGTTCTATTTATTTCTGCACTTGATCCGACGCCTCCATACTGCATACATTGTTGATTCAATAACTCTTTAGTTTTTCTTTTGATTCCAAAGTTTGCCATCAGCCGGGAATGTAACCACCACCCGACACTGCTGTTGCGTTAAGCCAGAAAATAATAATTCTGTGACCGAATCCTCACGGCGGAGCAGACCATATGCTGCTGCTCTTACACAAGACGTTCCCTCCATAACTCTAATTACTCAGGAGCTCAAACCGCCACATAAACCACCCCCCCCCCCCCCCCTTTTCTGACATGCTTATTGTGCAAGACATAGCACAGATCTCCATGCTTCGACTTCAAAGAGCGGCGTCTCCACCTTATGAAGTCAGGCTCCTTGTTTTGTTTTTTCCGCCAAGGGACGGTATCTTATGTGTATTTCATGTGTTCCAGACTAGACGTTTCTCCAGGATTAAGAAGAAATGTGACGGCTGAGTGTTATGTTGGACATTGCTGCAGCAATGCATGTTATGTTACGTATGTTTACGACATGGATGCATTCTAATTGGTTTTGCCCTCTTGATGTGAGTCGCGCATGCGTGAGTTAGTTGGTTGAATAAATGGAGTAGGAAGCTCCGACTAGAGCTCGGGGGACATCGCGTCTTTGTTCATACATAACACTGAGTCCGATTATTTTTTCAGAAGCTGATTGTGAATAGAAACCTTGATAGAGATTAAAGGGTTCCTTCATTTATGAATCCCTTTTAATTAATAATGAGGTGAATTCAGACAGGAAACAGACAAAAGGTTTCTTTTACATAAAGAATCGACGCACTCATGATTAGTGTGTCCCTCCATTGATCTACTAATTCTCTTTGCTCTCTGAAACCCTCCCATCAACATCGGTTCTTCAGGGCTGTGCTTATTGTAACATCTAGCAAGTCCACCCCATGCTTAGAAAGGGTTGGTAGCAGGCAGCACTCATTATTATTTTGATTAAATATTATATAGGAAGTAAAGCTGGAGCACGTTGAATTACAAAGAAGTATTCACAGAAGAAATCGTTTTATTATGTATCGTTATTGTTGCTGTTTGCACTGATCAATAGGCGTAGATTTGTCCTAATTGAATGTTGGGATGATGAGGGTAATTATGTTTTCAGTGTATCTTTAATCAATGTGTAGGGCTATGCTAAAAGAGATGGCGGGGGTTAGGGCTGATGCATTTTGGTCATCCACAAACATAAACAACGTTT
Source organism: Gadus morhua (assembly GCF_902167405.1). Taxonomy (NCBI): domain Eukaryota; kingdom Metazoa; phylum Chordata; class Actinopteri; order Gadiformes; family Gadidae; genus Gadus; species Gadus morhua. The sequence goes on along the minus strand of NC_044058.1, from coordinate 21,429,165 downwards.
TTCTTACCATTGATTGTAACATCATAATTAAAGTATGCCTTCGCTGTTACGTTAAACAAATACCCTTTTGGATTTCAGTGCGAGTAGCTGTGAAATGATTGGTTACAAAGACTCTTTGTGGTAATCTTAACAAAATGGAAAGTGAATATATTTAATCTTATATAAAATCGACCGCTAACTGAGGCCTTCTCTACTTAAGTTATTGAGAGATAAGAAAGGTTTGAGAAAACGAAATTACACTTAAGTTAAATTGTGTCTGGTCACATATAGATGTAGGAAGACTTAGCTAGCCTGACCTTAATGAATCAATGGCTTTGTGATTCGGCTTCTGTTCCGATGAGGTTAATGTTACTTCTGTAGTATGAGCAACATGCTATAAATCCTCTCAAATCTGATCTAATTTGCCAATCTAAGTAATATTGATAAGATTGATTGAAAATATTTAACAAACCCAAGACGGATACAAAGAAGGGGATTCAATCTGGTTCAGTTCAATATAGTCCAACATTAAGTTGTGGGCGTATTGCCTAAAAGTTGAGAGAGCCGAGAGTGTGAATCATCCTTATTCTGCACACCTGTGTAACGACGAGCGCAGAGCACTAATGGCGAGGAACAGATGAACACAAATGGCTTTTCGCTCAAACCAAAATCCCACTGGTCATGCTCGTCATCCATCTAGAGAATCGTAGGAGGAAGAAGACGTCGTGAAACACCACCTACATGGCTCCTCTCAATGCTCTCTGCTTTAGCAATTATCTTTGGTGGTTTTGGGCAGAAGAACACCCTCTACTTATACCTCGTTTTCTGTGGGAAAGGCTGTGGGACAGACTTAATTGATTGGAAAATGCGACCTTTCATCCTGCAGTTATTAAAATCAATGCCTGACCGGCGGTGGCGGTGTGATGGGGGCGTGATGTAATGACTGGGGCCACGCCCGTGCTAAAGAAGTCGATTAATCACTCCCTGCCGGCGTTTTCTTTCTTCCTGCTTGTTCTCCTTTGTCTTGACGAGAGCCAGACAAGCGGGGTAACACAAGTGTTATTCTTAGACCGGGATCTAACCGCGACGAGGACGCAAGAAAGAACACTTGGATTGTGATTTACAAGTTGGAGTGAGATCAATCCTCCACCGCAGCACTCTGCTGCTCCTCTCTCCCTCTAGCTGGTGCTGTCCGCCCCCGTCCCCCCTGAGGAGGGCGGGTTACAGAGGGCCTCGCATGGGCATAGCCGTGGTTGTGACTTAACATGGGCACAGCCACAGGGGGGAGGGAGGGAGAGAGAGAGAGAGAGAGAGGGGGGGGGGGGGGGGGGGGAGGAAGAGAGAGGGAGGGAGAGAGGGAGAGGGAGAGAGAGACGGGGTAGATAGATGGAGGGAGACAGACAATGAGTCAGCCAAATTGAAGTATATCATGCCTGTTTCGCTTCTCCCTCGCAACGGCAGAGATCTGACACACTAATCCTAGGGGGCTGGTAGGGGGGGGGGGGGGGGCGATGATATCTGACAGACACCTTCGGGGTGGTGGGGGGCGCCGATGTTCAGGTGGGCTGTGTGTTCAGGTGGGCAAGGCGAGGCTGCATCTCGCCAGGCAATTAGCGAGATTCGGGGCGCTTCACTCAAGCCGCGCCGACGTCGAGTTCCTTTTTCCATCCGTGGTCCGGGGACAGGAGATCTGATGTGTATTGGGTGGGGGGGGGGGGGGGGGGGGATCAGGATCTAGTGTTTCTGCATGCATTGCTCTCGGTGTCGGCTCTGTACTCTCGTTTCCACGGTGAAAGACGGGATTGGGAGACTGCGGTACTACACGGTGCACCCTGGGTTCACCTGAGGGCGACGGAACAAACACGTTTCTAACTCGCAGCGAAGAGTTAACATAACTTGGTGGTTTGATGCCGTAGTGGGGGAAACAAAGAATAATGTTTGGTTAGCACACCGGTTACCAACAGTAATTAATCATTCTCTGGACCCCAGAGAGCGGAAGTTAATTGGCTTTAATTAAAAATGAAGGAATATTGGACTCGTGTGTTTTTTCACCCATCAACGTTGGTCATTTTCCCTTTTGTTTCGTGAGCTTTGATCAAATCTATCTACAGCTACAAAAGTTTGTGTTTTATGAAGGCCTGAGGCAAGGCAACCCTGCTTCTTCTACTGACACAAAAATAAATTTCTGAGTGTGGTTTGATCAGGTTCCCAAAACGTCCAGGGCTGATAATAAGTGTAAACGGCCTTTGAAAGACTCCTCCGCCATACAGTGCATTGCGCTTTGTGCAATTTAAAAAAAAATTGGTTCTGCAAACAAATTGCTTGTAGACAATTGTCCTATTGTCAATGTGGTTTGTTGTGTAGACTGTAGACATTTCAATATACATAACAATGTCAATGTAGGGAATGTCGAAAATTCATGGTTGACCCAGAAATGGTTTCTGGATAAGCTAGTTCACACATTCCATCTTATCTCTCCCAATGCTCCCGAGCACGGCTGTATTTCACAGGAATTATATCCATTGGCTAAATTTGAGACCCATAAACCCTTGAGCCGCACTATGGCAAATCTGAGAAGTCTGGAGCCTTGAAGTATTCTAACTCTAGGTCTGCAACTGCTGTTGCCAATGGTTATGCTGAATGCCAAAGTCTGGATCCGATTCTTCAATGCTAGGCTGATTGTTAATAAGTATAAGGCAAAAGTCAAGGTTTAAACGGGCATATTGTGACCCTGTCTACATGGTAAACCACATAAACATGTAAACTGAAAATGTTGTAGTGTACAGTTTCTGTTTTTGGAAAAAAGCATGCATTGCATACACAAAAGTCATTCTCTTCAATAATATGAACCAACAAAATGGAAATCCACACACTGCATTCTGACTGTGTTGCTTATTGTCTGAATGCCTAAAAAGTATTATCGTATACATTCTGTGTGCAAAAGTCCTGTTATGGAGACATGACCAGCTATACTTTTGCTCCACCCACGCCTGTACCAGGTTTTTTCAGTTTCACCTCTTGGTGTTACTTAATAGCAAATCCATCCTTAGCTGTCCATCTCTGATTTAAAAACACATTAAATTGAAAATGCACCATCACAATGAATTAGTCCTGACTGCTCTGTGGCAGGTGCTGGGGGAGCTGAAAGGAGAGTGGTCAGAGTTTGGTTCGGCTTTCTTGTTAAGCTATCCTGCCTAGGCTGAATGTTTGAAGGAACTAAGAGCAGTTTATCGTCGCTTTGAGTGGGCTCCGTATTGCTATCACAGGGTTTTTGTTCAATTCTTTAGAGCCGAAAATTAGATTTTCTCCCAGGGCTTGGGTGTTTGCTTTCCTGTATAGTGGGGGCTTTGCGGTAGTTTGAACATGCTCAGCAGCAGAGTCTGATTGGGGTATCATTTATCGACCGTTTTGTGTCCGAGAAGACAGATTTCACAATATGCTGCTACTGATGTTGTGTTCCTTTTCTCTATATTTTGTCACAGTTTGGTCGGCAATCTCCTCTTCTCCCTCTTGGTTCAGAATAGCATTTGGTAAAACACAGCATGATCTTAAATTGGATCGCTGCCGATCTGTCGTTTTTTCACAACAACGCTGGAAAAAACGGATTGAATAATCTTCCCGGCCTCTTCGGAAATATAGCGATGGAAGTCATATTTCCTTCCTTCTCCCTCCGTGCAGCTGTGTTGCCATAAAGGCAATTCAACACAACCCCACTGGTGTTAGGATCACAAAGCCACAACGAGGATGGGAGCCATCCGGGCATGGACCAGTCAACTGATATTAATTCACCGCTAGACAACCTGGAATAAAAAATGGATGCGATAAGATCCCGCTAACAATGTAAAGTGAGGACACCGGTGCCAAGTTAGAGCGGTGTCGGGAAGTCGGCATCACTTCACAACCTTGGTACTGTTGCCACTGATCCCCAATACCGCCAAACTTGCAAACCAAGCAAGCAGTTGAACAGGTAGAGCTGTGGTTCTCAAATGGGGGTACGCACACCCCCTAGGGGTACTTTGAAGTACTGCAGGGGTTACACAGAAAATAATAATAATATATATATATCGATTTTATTTATATAAGGAACCCCTTTATTTAACAGTTAACAGTTGCATGAAACCCATGCCCATGTTTCTCACTGAATTGTGAGCATTTGCACCCTTTAAATGTTTGCCAAATAGAAACCACATACATTATTTATGTTCATTTCATTATTTTTTCTCCTGGTACTCTAGAAAGAGTTTGGGAACCACTGAGGCAGAGGAACGCCGCAAAACACATACGGCAGAAAGAACACGACTTCGCATCTAGCGTTAATGTACAAGAAAAATAACCTGCGTTGTCAGCAGCGGCCTGACTTTATAATGACATAAGAAATGTGTTATTTGTACAAAATAATGCCAATACAACGGTGTGTAGCAGGAGAAGTGTTTGTGGGGATGTTTTGGAGGAGGGAGAAGTGTTGTGGGGATGTTTAAAAAACCATTGGCCCCACCTATCTTGTTGCTTTTTTTATGGCATTGTCATTCCCTGGAGGTGTCATGATGAATTTCTTGGAACAAACCAGAAAACAATGTGCTAGTTTTAGTAACTTTTTTTATTTCCCTCCCCCCCCCCCCCAACACACACACACACACACACACACACACACACACACACACACACACACACACACACACACACACACACACACACACACACACACACACACACACACACAACAAACCCCACTGCCCCTTCTGCCCCTCCTCCAGAAAATCTATTTCTCTTTCCCATTTTCACTTTACTTTAACCTTTTCCGTCGCAACATCAACTTACTTTTGCTCCCCGAAACATCTCTTCTGCCCCTCGCTGTCTGTGACGCTGCTGCTGGCTTAACAGCCATACATCTTAAGGTGGTGGGTGCATCATGTTGGAAAAAAGAGGGCCGGGCGGGGTTGTTAATTACATTCTTTTTAATGCATTCTATGCCGCCACCATCACTGTTATTTGGTGTCGTATTTTAGCAACTGCAGTCCCCCCTCTAGGCGGTTTGACCTCTCCTCTGTCTCTGTGTACGCTGTTGGTCCGCTGCCACTAAGTGTTCTACAGCCACCAACTGCTCTAGTCAGCCCTAATTAGTTCCCCGGGGAACACCAACACCACACACTACCAGCGTTGGGGACTGGACGTTTTGAGTATGTAGCATCATGTATATATATGTACAAATTAAATTCTAGTATCAAACATCTCCCATCTGGGACTCAAAAAGTACATCTTATCTTATATATATATATATATTTTTTTTTTGCCTGTATATATCACTTTAAAATAGACATGTGCATTCTTGCCCTTGGAGCAGCAATGAACACAGCGCGATTTGTTATGGCTTGACTAGGCAGCGATGGAATAAAGGCTAGAAATAATATGAGCCGTCTATGAAGAGATGGGGTAATACTGACTAGAATAATTGTGTTCCTGTCCACCAGGATTTCTAGACTGTTCAGTGGTATGGCTAACCAGCAGAGAAATATATGGATACAATTACCACCCCCTAATAAAATACGTTGCACAGCAACAAAATCCTGCTGATCAATTGCCTAACACCCATCTAGTGCGTTCCTATTATGACGTTAATCCAGCGATACGTTTCCCTTTTAATGTCAGATCTTTTGAAAAAAAGATATACATTAATATAACAGCATGACATATATTCTTATTTAATGTACTAGACATTGTGACTGTGTTGTCGATGACTTAAGTTTAAGCAAACCAACAACACGTTTCCTCAGATAACCATTCAATATTCTAGCATTCAAACCCTCCCATCTCAGACTTAAAAAGTACATCTTATCTTACGTCAGAGAATTTTTACTGTATTAGAAAAGCTGACCATCAGGGGCAAGTGCAAAGAGTGGCAATAACTTCTTGTGACGTTAATGTCAAACCAGCAGGGTTTCGTCGTAGAAAACCACATTTTAAAAGTAGCTCTATCCAAGTTGTATCTTTTGTAGAAGATTTATCCCAAACTCTATTAGCTTGGAATTGACTGCTGGTGTTATCTCGGTATATAAAGTGCAGACGCGGCAGCACAGGGTGTTTATTCACTGTGAAAAGAAGCAGAGTTCACTGTTGTGTTATTGGAATCTCTATTGAAGCTGTAAATACAGCCCCTTATTTCTCGCTACCATAAAGATGTTTTTTTTTTTTTTTTCATTATTTTGTCTTTGCCCATGGGGTGATAGTCCTATACAGGATTCGGCTGTGCTCTCGTCTGGTAAATATTCAGCCTTTAGTGCGTTTGTACAGCAGATAATATCAAAACGAGGCAATAGGATATCGATTTGCCTATTAAGTTGGAACCCCGACAGGAAAAGGGTGCATCCGTGGCGCTGTTCACGGGATTACCGTTGCACCGCCTAGCTTCTGGGAGTCTACAGGGTCGATAGAACGCTGGCTGGAATGGCTCGGAGGGAACGGGTCCGCCACACATCTTGTTTACGACATCGTCAAGCCCATGGATTTGTTTAGAATCTGCACCTAATTTGAAAGGGGAGCAATAAAGCCGTTTGTTACAATGCAGCTGACAGCCATCAACAACACTCCCCAACAATGGACGGGGTTGATGACTGTAAAGGGCCGCGCCGTGTTATTGCTGAACACTGCTGCTTTAACATTCTTCCCGGCGTTTGGGAGCCGGTTTTTATGGAGACTGAGCGAAGGAAGTAAACAAATTGAACGCGCTCAATGATGTTTGATATTACCCCCGCTTTCAGAAGTTAAAAAGTGCATCAAATCCAAGGTTACTGTTTTACCACTACCTTCAAGAGCCACATATTCAAAAGAAGAATGAAGTGCTTGTGTGTGTGTGTGTGTGTGTGTGTGTGTGTGTGTGTGTGTGTGTGTTTGCTCGCGTGTGTGCGGAGTTGGTGCTCTACTTAAGGGATTGTTTCTCCTCTCTTTCGCAGGTTAACAGGGTTTACCATTCCCGCTCCCGTAACCAGTACTGGATCCATCTTTTCGCTGAGACTTACCAGCGACTTTGCAGTAAGCGCTCACGGATTCAAGATCGCCTACCAAGGTAAGAGAGACACACGGCTCACACACTCTCTCTGTCGTGTGTGCTACTTTACATTTTCATTCTCAAGACAATGGCTTGTGTGCAATCTAAAATAAATGAGTAAAAGTTTAAGTGAGTTATCAAGACAGGCCTGGGTGAACCAAATCGTCGCAACTGTCATGATCCATTAGTGGGAATGTAGACATTTTCCTCTTTAGAGACGCTGGGTGATCCCGCCTGCTCTGCCTGATTTCCTCGAGGACTTCCACAGTTGAGTTATGAAAACATCGGGTACCCAAATAAGCAAATTAATTTCGCATTTTGCTAATAAACATTCCACCCCCACATAGTCCTAGACCATTGCCCAACTCCAGAGGTGCGGTTGAGATAGCTCAGCAGCTGGCGATGGGAATTAGTTGAACTAATGGATTTGCAGAGATAGCTGTGCCGGAGCGGAGCGGCAGAATGCGTTGGGGAGGCAGTCTAAATATCCTCTGTCCCTCCGAGTAACCCTAACCCGCGCTCTCTCTCTCACAAACACAAACATATACGCGCACACACCAACGCACGCTCTCTCTCTCGCTCTCTCTCTCTCACACAAACACACGCATACACACATTCACAAAAACAACAAACACACGCCCCACCTACTCTCTCTCTCGCTCTCTCTCTCACACAAACACACACCCACACGCATACACACATTTACAAAAACAACAAGCGCGCTCTCTCTCTCTCTCTCTCTCTCTCTCTCTCTCTCTCTCTCTCTCTCTCTCTCTCTCTCTCTCTCTCTCTCTCTCTCTCTCTCTCTCTCTCTCTCCCACACCCACACCTCCATTCCTCTAGATAGGGATGAGGCATATCTCTTTAGTACACCAGCCTGTCCTCTTTGTCTGCTGTGTAGGTCTTTATTTCTCACATCTGTTGTTATTATCATTTGTGTCTTATTGCATTCTGCCGATTATGTGTGCTTCGCTCCTCTAACACCTTCACCATGTTTCCCCCACAGCGATGAATAAAGTTCTAATCTTTCTTTTGATAAGTTAAGCTTGTTTTTCTGCTTCGGAATCTTTCTCCCTACGCCTAATCTTCCCTTACCGACAGGATTTGATTAGATTGCATTTGATATATATTATAATAATACCAATTATTACACACTAGCACACCCACACAAACATACATACAAACACATTGTAGCAAATCAATTGAATTAGCTGAGATATATTTCTGAGTTAACCCTGTGAGAGAATGTGTGGTTGAGAGGTTTACAAAAAAGTATAATTAGTATAATTATCACAATTAATGACCAGAAATTTGTTTCCTGTAACAAATGCAGTGGTACCGTTTCTAACTCAGAAGATACAATATCACAATTTCCATTGTTATGAACCAAGCACTTTTTAAATGTTCCAGTTAAATGGGCAGTGAATGGGACAAAATTGACTTTTGCAGTAAATTGACAATCAAGTTGGCTAAATAGCCACTATAAAACAACTCAGTGCAGACTTAACACCACACAAAGTATAATCCCTTCAGTTTTCATTGCCGAAAATCGGGCAACGAGTCTACGTAGTACAACGTTTTTGTTTGAAGCTATTTGTTAAACCTTGCTATTATTGGCTGAAGGAGATAATATGTGGTATATTTGCGATCGTTTTTGAACCCTCTCACTAGACTTCAACTCAGGAGGCTACTTGCAGGGTCACTTTACTTTTCGTAATACTAGTTCATAAAAAAATCTTTAAAGGTATAATTCAAAGCAAAATTCAGTGAATAGCATTCATCAAGTACCTGGGGTTTAGGCATCAAGCTCACGGCTAGCCCAGACGTATACTTGGTATCCAACCAAGCGCCAGGATTCAAACCCTCCTACCACAAGACTATTCTGCCCCCCTAACAGCGCAGACTTGATGACTAATTACAGTGCAGAATACATACTGTTTAAACATCAATTATTACCATCTAATTTGCCATGTTTACCCCCATAAATAATGCAAGCGTCTGATGATGCGTGCCCATTCCTCACGAGGTGAGCTGCTGAATAGTTTGCTGGCTAAATATCGGATAGTGATATGGATGGTATATAGATTGAGGATTCATTGTACATCAGCGAGTGTGTCTGCAGGTTGTTGCGCATCGCTAACTCAGTTCAGGAACCAAGGCTATTTTACTGCGGTTAGATGGACGTGACCACAGCGCTGCTCTGCATGAGGTGGGCTAGCCCAACCCCAGGTTCCATAGTAAAACAATCTGATTGTCTCTTCCTGGGTCATTTCCGCCTCTGAGACGTTAACTCTCATTTCCGGCTTCTAACTTTGGAGGAAATTACAATGGACAAATATTAGGTTATCCTGATTTTGAGCACGATAGTTTTCCCAGCAGAGATGTTTCAACCTAATTTAAACCGATTTGGCTACATGCCCAGCCAAGGAAATCCTGTGAACAAAAATAATTATTCTTGTAAAACACTGCCTGAATCTATACTCTAAGCCCCTTGTGTTAACGTGTAAATAGTGTACACAAATGGGCAAATATTCATGCATGCGCTCAGGATTTTCTACTATATTTAATGAAGACTTTCCTGGATATATGAATATTATATGGAGTAGTATTCAAAATTGCTACTCGCCCTCTGTCCACTTTAATCCCCTGCCCAACGTCTCTGCATGGCACTGTTCACGACCTTGACCATGGCCTGCTCCCACCACAGGCCAGACCCAAGGACCTTTCCGCTCCTGTCTCACTCTCTCGCTCTCTCTGTAAGTGTCCTGTTTTTCTTTCTGTCTCTCTTCATGTGTGTGTCCTCTTGCTCACATCTCCGGTCTGTGTGTCTGTCTGTCTGTCTCTCTACATGTGTGTGTCTCTCCGCTCACTCTCTGTCTGTCTGTCTGTCTGTCCTTCATGTGTGTGTCTCTCGTCTCTCTCTGTCTGTCCTCTCTTAATGTGTGTGTCTCTCACTCTCTCTCTGTCTGTCTGTCTGTCTCTCTTCATGATGTGTGTGGTGTGTCTCTCTCTCAGTCTCTCTCCCTCCCTCATTCTTTGTGTGTGTCTCTTTGTCTCTGTCTGTCTCTCTCTCTCTCTCTTTCTCTCTCTCTCTCTCTATCTGTCTCTCTCTTCCTAAATCCCTCTCTGTCTATTTTCCGTCTCATTTGGTCACGTATAGATCCACACGTGCCTCAGCTACTATCTGCTGTTGCTCACCAGAGAGGAACAATATGGGGGGGGGGGGGGGGGGGGGGGGGGGGGGGGGGGGTCTCATTATTATATTGGGACAAAATATCAACCGCCTCCATAGTACTCTCTTGGGGAGCCCAAGCTGGCCCGAGGGCCACACTTACGACGGCGCTATTGCACTTTACATTGTATAAATTGTATTAATCTTCGCCTGAAGTCTGAATACGGCACCCACCAAAGCAGACATTATTAAAAGCTGGAAATAGTAAAAGGCTAAGAGCAGTCCATAGTTTTATTTACTTCTTTAATTTGGGGGCCGGTTGCTGTGTCCTTGGTACAAGCCCTCCTCCTGTTGCTGCACTAATTATCCTCCATTAAGGATTCCCACCACCACTACTATCCATAGGGCCACTTCGGCCTGTCCGGCAGTCGGCACATAGCATCCAGTGACCCATACTACAGCACCGTTTTAACAACCACCACCCGCCCTCATTCATTATGCATCTACGTGCGACACCAGCGCGCCTGCAATGTTATTTTTTGTTCATCCACGTGTTATGTTAAAAACACCCATGGTGTGCAGCATGGTGTATAATAAATATGTATCGCCCAGTGCGTTCCCGTGACTCTGGGATGTGTGCGAGGCGTGTAACCGACCCTCTGAGCTGATTGGATCATGACTGCGGCTAAGTGGATTTGAGTCCGTATGCATAGGAAGGAGACGCTGAAGGACGCGCGGCCCAGATATAATCTAATTTCCCGGCCGGTCCTGTCAATCTCCCGCCAAGTACGCGGGCACGCAGGGCAAACCGGAGCCCGGGTGTACGGTGCGTGTACCCGCGGCCCTGATTAGCGCGTCACCTTTGGGGGCCTTTTGACAGTTGGATCGGAATGACCTTAACCTACTCTGCTGCAGACTCCTCCAAGGACAAAACCTGTGTTTATTTACTAGGTGAAAATTAAGCAATGTAAAAGGTGATTTTTCTGTCTTTGTGAGTGGTACGTCGGTGAAAAACATGCCTATGGATGAAGTTTGTGTATTCAATGCGAAAACCATTGCATTTGCACTCCAACAATTGATAGGCTGTCCTGCAAACGTTTCATAACGTCTAAAAACCAACCCGCTCCCTGCGCTTGATGCAGGGCCTGTGTATGGCGCGTGCAATGTATTAAAACATACACGCGCGTGCACACGTGTCTGCACTCAAGTCTAATTTGGGAAAATGACATTTTTGACGGATCAAACGCCTTTCCCTCCCTGCGTCAAAAGCCCAGCATAAAAGGCAGCCAGACACTCAGCCACTCAGCCAGACAGCCAGTCCGTTCAGCCAGACACCTCGCCACGCAGCAGGCGTGCGGACAGAGAGGCAAGGGAGGCAGGCAGGGATGCTGTCTGCCCCGACGCAGACGGTTTCTGTCTGTGTGTCCTGAGTGTGTGTGTGAAGGGGGGATGTGGGGAGGGGGGCTGGGGTGCATGCATGTCTGCCTCTCTGTCAACCTTCCATCTTCTTCAAAGGGCCAGAGAGTCATTAAATATACAAGGGAGATAAATCGCCCGGCCCTTTGAGGTATCTTGAAGATCCTTATGTAACTTCGATCATGTTGTTCAAGTCCTCCACTGCCATGAGGTGGCTACAGACCCCAATCGTAGACCCTCATCGTAGTCCCCTTAATAAATAAAGGATAACAATTAGAGAATGCACACCAGGATGTCTTGATAAAGATACAAATCACAACACACCACCAAAGTTTGTGCGTTTCTTGACTTTAGTTTATATTTATGCAGCATTTTATTTCCAAAGCCATAAATCGCTTTAATTCCTCCCCCCAACACTCGCTTTGAATGTGTTGATTGCTTGTTAAATGTTTGTTGACCGTCTATCATATTAATTAATTTAATTAAAATCGATTAAATAATCGAGCTCAGAATGCTCTAAAGCTCGGTGTGTACTAGTAATTAGATATTGATATTGTTTAGGCATCTTATTTTATTGTCCGTTTACCCGTGCAGGTGAGATTGCTGAATATAGCCTCATGATGTTGGAGAAGATAACGGCAGCTGACAGCAACGCTGTGTATCAGCGCCGTGTGGATTCAGTGTACACCACTGTGTGTGTACACATCGGCAGTTCATTGATTAGCTCCGCTGGCTCGGTTTGTTTGCAGGTTGTTAAGGAGAGTTTAGCCGCAGCAGCTGTTCCTTACATTGACGGATATATGCATTTGTTCAGGGTCCTCCTGACAGGGCGTGGGTGTTAGGTCAGGGATGTCTGAGAATATGCATGCGTAACAGGCCTAAAATTCCCCTGGATTTCATGAAAGTCAGGAGCCCCAATTTATTCTTGAGTGCACCACGTTCCTCGTTTTATGGTCAGGTGTTTCCATCAAGAGACCTATGGCTACAGCGTCTATTGCCTTCCCCTGTTCCGGTTCAAGTTTCCCATTATGGCTTAGAGAAGGCCCGTCTAAAGCCTTCCACTTTGTGCAACAACACATCTTTAGAATTTAATTCAGGTCCTCTTCTCCTGGTGAGTCATGGACTATAGCTTTCCACACACCAAGGGCAAAGACTCACAGTGTTAGTAGAATATAGCCGTGATGCATCTATTACTTTTTAATTGATGACCTCGGTGTGTTGGTCAAAGTGTTTTGCTTGTTAGGCCTTTGTTTTTCTTCACAAAGCTCTCTAGCCCGTGGGTTCAGAGGTGTTCTCTTATTTGTTTATGTTTAAGAGATGACTGCCAGCAAGGTCAATAATGTATTTGTAAAAACCACAATCTCACAAAACCATTAAAAAGGCAAGACAACCCACACCAAGTAGGGAGAGAATCCTTGAGGAACTGCGAAGAGGATTTCTCCTTCCAGGGATGGCTAGGAATGGAAGTAACCGATTGGGCCGACATGAGGATATGAGGATTAACGTTTGTGAGAATGAAGTAACGTTTTAAAAAGCACCAACAACCTTTTCAGGGCGAGTTATTGTGTGTGTTTTCTCTAAAACAACATTAATGCAACCAATTTGCCATGTATACTTGCAACCAATGAAAATTGCAATGAAAAATATTACAATCAAATGATTTAGGAGGTGCTTTCATCCACAGAGGCTTATTGTGATTTGGTATACATGTGATTAAGAAGCAGTTACGGGTTAAAGAGAGTCGTGGAGGAGAGAGGTAGGCTGGGGCCCTGATTGATGGAACCCAGTGCCTTTCACCTGGGAGTCCAACACTTGAGGCAGTACTAACGGTGAACCTCGTTAAAAAAAAAGTTATTGTTAATTATATTTGACACGTCATGTTTAATGGGCCCAATACCCTATCTTCATTTGGTCGCGATGGTTGTAAATGAATTTGTAAAAACGGAGAGCCGTGAAAATGATTGCCCTCGACTTTCTGCATATGCATTTCGTTTGTTCAATTCATCAGTAATACAGTTACAATCCCAAAGATAATACAACAATTATGTAGTTAAGTTAATGCTTACAAACACTTTAAAATATAAGATGTAGGTGACTTTATCTCGCTGTTGCGGTTTGCCTTGAGGATATAGCCGTTGGCATTATTTACAATAACCACAGCTCTGTAGTGCTATCCTTTGATGGTATTTTGCTAGTATTGTACCCAACTCAAGTCTCATACAACCTCATCGCCATTTTAAAGTTTTTATATACTGGTGAGGATGAAGAAAGGACGAGTCAGATTTTGCAAGCAGGTCTTCACTACACTGCCACCATCATTTGAGATAAGGCCAGCATGTAATTAGTTTTAGGGGATCATAGTTGGGACGTGAGGCTGGCCTGTCAGATTGAAAACACAAAGCACAAAGAGCTGCCTTTCTCCTACGTTCGGCCTCCGTTCCAATGCGGTTCCATTTTTTTCACCGCAAATTCTTAATTGTTGTTATCGGCAACAGCTACAAAAACGACCACAGTTTGTGCTCATTTGCCAGGCTTTTTTTTTTTTTCTTCCATATAATGATTTGTTTTGGCATTCTGCCTCTGTGTTCACACTAACACAGAAAAGGAGAGAATAAACAAAAGGGCGATGGTAGGCAGGTGTTAAATGACTGGCACCATCTTTCCTCTATTAGCATCTGCCAATAATTATGCCAATAAGTATGTTAGGCCAAATTTAATGAAGGTTTATTAAAAAATAATAATGATCTATTGAAAAAGGTCCACATGTGAAACTGATAAAACGCCACCTTCTTTGTATCTAGCCCTCGTCACACTGCTGTTTGGAACATTATTAGTGGTGAACATGTGTGGCATTGATATTGCAGCAGCCATTAGAATATATGTGACTGGTGGTTACAGGTTAGTCTCGGGAGGGTCTTCAGTGTGCATGCCGCTTCAGATGTGGGTTTGGAGGGTCTAAATCATCAGAACCCGGATGACTGCATCAGTTTAATGCTCACAGAGTCTTTCATGTTGAGTTTTTTCCCCGTTATTGTTGTAATGTATTGAATTGAATGAGAAAACGATGTCATAGAGTTCACTACTTAACTTTTGGCATCTCACCCCCACCCCTTGCCCACCAACCTCCCCTGGTCTCCAAGGACACTAATGGCAGACAATTACTTCATTCATCTACGATAATGCAAAGCTGCATTCGAACATCTGCATGGGGATGTGGATCACTGAATGATTCCTGGAAATGAAACATTTTAATATGTGACTTTGCAGCTCCCTCTGTTAGTGATAGCATGCCTCCAATCTCTCTCTCCCTCGTACCTCCCTCTCTCTCCTTCTCTTGCCCCTCGTTCTAGCTCTCTTACACAGGCATGCGCGTACATAGAAGGAACGCTGTTTTGGTTTCTCGTTCGCTAGTCATTTGCCAAAATAATTAGCAGAGAAGCAGATGGCATTGTATCGAAATATATAATTACACATGAGTGCATGATCGGGGAAAAGAAGGAGAGGCCTCCTGACAGCAGGAGGTTGTATATCCCTATTATAACGAAACAACACTGGACCTAATGAGACTCATTAGGTTGTATTAACAATCATCTGCCCGCCCCATTTCTAGTCCGCCCTTGATTGCCACGCCAACAGCCAGGATGTGTTGTTCTGGTTGACAGATGGACGGACGAAGCAGGGGAATCCGCTCAATGTGGTGATTCTCTGTGTTTTCTGCTGCATTTACGACATTCGTGACCTGGGGTTTACCATTTTTCAGAGTCCTGGAGTTTTGTAGTTAGGTGGATTGGCGCCTCAATGAATAGGATTGAAGTTGGTTTACTGGGCTCTTAATTGCCTTGTTGTTTTTCTTTCTTTTGAATTAATAAACGGTTAGCCTTGAGGATTTAAACTCCGAAGCTTGAGTGTGTTTGAACGATGACCCTCGAGGTACGAGTAAATATGTTTTGCTGTAATGTGTTTTCGATGTAATGACCTTGATGATGAAAAGCAGACGTCATAAGTGGTTATCATGGTGTTTTGATTACCAATATCCCCCGACTTGCAAACTTGGAACCTGAAGGGGTTGAGGAATTGTTGTGATTTTATTTTTATTTTGTATCATTGCATGCAATTATTCGGTCAAGCGTTTTACAATTTTTATGTATACATATTTAAACAAAAGTCTTGTAGAATTAAAATTGTCTGGACTGTGTGGAAATCGCTTAATACAATACATGTAAATGTGCTAAAACTGTGGTCACTTGATGGCATTGTAGCGAGCGACGGGCCAGTGCCAGAGCCTATTTGTTCCAGCTAGAAAAGTGAACAAATGGTGTTTAGTTCGGGGGATTTTCAGTATTCCGCTGTGTAAGAGAATAAACCAAATGGAAAGGACTATTGGGTTCTTTCTTTTCCGATGGTGGAAATTCTACCTTCACTTAGAACTTAGCTTGCGCTAAAATCTTTATTCTGTGTAAAGTAAATAAAACCCAATACTGTAGAATGAGCAAAACATCTATTTAATGAAAGAGTTGGAAGGCTATTTTTTATCCTTTCGTGTTAGTGTGTTTTTATCATGAGATGCACGATATCACAACCTGAAACGATCACCTGTGAAACACACAAACATCTGTTCCATGTACGTCCCTTTGTTTGTGAAATTAATTTCTTTCTTTGAGCATGATAAATAACTATGAATAAATTACTATCCATCGAGATATCTAAGAATATGATACCTGATTAAGTGAGTGCCAGGATCTTGCATGATCAATCTCCTTGCATATTTAGCTGAGGCTGTCTGTTTAAGACCCCTTCTGAATCCTAGCGGCTTTAACGTAATCAGATTTTAGTGGCTTGTTCCATAAAAAGGTGTTATTTGTATCATCCTCGCTGTTGTGTCGTTGCCATCACTATAAATTAATTGTTGCCCTTTACTCTTTAATCTGTTTTAAGAATCGCAAACAATGATTAAAGGCAGGGTAGCCAATTTATTTTAAACCCCTTTTCTGACATATTTCTGGAAATTCTCTTTACATCCTATCATCAATATATTAATCAAATGCCTTAAAAAAAATCTGGTATCTGTCATAGTCCTGTAATTAACCTGTCCAATCTTTTAATTTTGCCCGAATTAAATAGTTGTATGACGAGCCTTCCACAAGGCTAAGCAGACCTTTTGCTAAAGTGTGTTTTGGGGAGTGTCTTTGGAGGGAGGCCTGAATGGAGGGGTGGATTTCTTTCAGTTGGATACTTTCAAAACAAGCTTAGTCTATCTGGTGACTCAAAATACAACCCTACCTTTATTATCGATTCTTATTTCTCTGTTCTGGGAGTAGGGGGGTACTTAAGGTGTACTTCATAAACTGGACCATTTAATCTATTCTGAAGTGAGAAGCACTCAAAGGCTTTGTCAAAACAAAAAAGCTTTCATTGTTCAACCATCTATTTGAACGTAAAACCTAAGGTACGCTACACTTTTGATTTCAACACTCTGTAAAACATTGGTTATAACAGCGTTCGGCAGCCAGCCATGAGGGTCTGTCTAACCATGTGGACGGATGGAGCTGACATGTGTGGTGCGTTCTCCTTTGTTTTCCCCCAGAGTTGCGCAGCAGCGCGTGCGGAAACCCAGGTGTTCCGCCCAAGGGCATCCTGAACGGGACGCAGTTCAATGTCGGAGACAAGATCCGCTACCGCTGCGTCACTGGCTACGTGCTGGACGGCCACTCGCTCCTCACCTGCGTCTCCAACACGGCCGGGGTCTCCGTCTGGGACTTCCCGGTCCCCATCTGCAGAGGTACAGCTGCTCGTCCATCATGTCTCCCATCTTGCAGCATGGCGGCGGCCGCCCTATACTACAATGTCTGGCTGCAGCCTGTAGGACGTGGACATCCACATCCAACTGCTACGTTATAATCGTCATAGGTTTTATGTCAGAGATGATGTGAGTAAATGATGTCCCTTTTTAAACATCGATATAGAGCGACATTTTTCATGATCAATTATTTTCACTGTACCTTGAGTGACGCCAGTGGGCGTGGCAAGTGGATGGGAGTGAGTGACATAGCAGTTGGATGTGGATGTCCATGTCTTACAGGCTACAGCCAAACCCTACTCGCCCTATACTCAAAACAAAGCAGCTGATCAATATCTTTTATGTCGTCCACTTCTTCTGAAATCGAATCCATGTACTTGTGTAACATGCTCAAAAGGTCGCCCTTTTTGTGGCCATTTGGGTGCTGGCTTTGAATGGCCACATCATTTGCACATGCAGGAAGGTAATTCTAGTGTAGCATGTGTATTGTATTCGAGTGTACCATGTTGGCAATTTCCATCACTCAGATGAAAATTGCTTTCACCTGGTGCTGAAGTGTACACCAGGCGCTGAGCACCACTAACAGAGGGGGGGGGGGGGGGGGGGGGCTGTTCTGGCATCAGCTCTTAAAACGTTTGCCCTTCACAAGTTTGCAAGTTCAACTGTTGAACCGACGGTAGGCGGAGTTTGTGCGAGTAATGTACCCTGAATGTTGTCAGGCAAAGAGGGACAACTTAATCAAAGGCTGCAAAGGATTGTTATAATAATCAAATGGTACACAATTGAAACGACTGGACGTTTATGTTTTCTATGCATCGGCCATTTTGTATTTGTTCACGTTGTGGCACAGGCTTTGTGCAGTGAAGGGATGGGCTCGCGTGTTCAGTGTTTACTCAATGTACTGCCCCGCCGTGCCCGTCATTAAATACAGCTATCCAGAAAATGTACCACCGTCAAATTAAAACACTTCAGTGCAGCTGCGCCAAGGCACTGTGTACGCTAGGGCGAAACCTGCAAATGCAAGTACCGTTTATATGTATGTACATGAATATATTCATATATTATGGGGGACCTCGATGCTGTTGTCTCGGGGGAAATTTGTGTGTGTGTGTGTTTCAGCGGGATGATTGGCATTGAGAAGACCCGTGTAATAAAGGCCTTTATTACACGGGTCTTCTCAATGCCGTGGAACGCTCCGTTCACTTGCATGCAGGCACGTGCACAGACATTTTGGGGGGCAGGTGCTCAAAAAAAAAAAAAGGGCACCCATCGCCAAAATTATTACTGAGCTGCTTGCTGCAGTTCCCTGTCCTTCTGCTTTTTTACTCTTTTTTTGGCATTATGCTGCAATTACACTAATTATGCTCTTCTCAACCTGTGTTTCCTCTTGGCAGGATTAGACAGCTAGCTTACATTTCCCTTATTTTACTATTTTTCACCCTCTGCAATTACTCATACAAGTTTGATCGTTGTAAAACAGGCAAAACGAAGAGATACATAAATATCACGTTAAACAATTGTGGGACAAGGATAGCATGACACCGAGAGCTAGCATAGTTTAACTGCTATTTTCTAGCTGTGAATTTTCGTGACATTTATAAACATAAATTCAACATACTTTCGAAATTGTCTAAACGGCATTTATACAACACAAAATATGCACTTTCAGACAAATAATGTCATTTAACATGACAAACGTCAGTAAACAGCTGGGCAATGCTTTGAAATCAAGTTAGTTGTTTGTTTATTTTTTTAGGAAACGTCGGACCAGTTATGTTTTCAGACGTAATGTTTTCAGCGGCACTAATGTGGTTGTTAATTTATAAAAAACAACGTTGGGGGATTGCACAAACACTGCCATTACCTGTTAGTCTGATGCTGCAGGTCAGTGAAGACGTAGACTGCACCGGTGTGGCCTTGCGCTCAGCACTGATGTGGGGGATGAGGAGGGAGAGGCGCGGTGGGGGCTTGTGAGCACCCGGGAGCATAGGCATAGAATACGTATTCTACGTCTATGCCGCGGAGCATGTGGGGGCGAAATTCTCACAAGAACTCAAATAAATAACCCCTCAGATATCAAAACACATTTGGGGAAATTGATGACAGAGAAACTAATTTGTATTCTAAAAATATTGATGAATGAAAAAAAAAAATTGGGCTCAAGAAAAAAAGGGCACTTTTTCTCAACCAGGGCACAAGGGCTGGTGCTTGAGCACCACTTGGGGTCTATCTGTGCACGTGCCTGCTTGCATGGGTAGTAGTCCGGTGACTTCAAGCCCAGCGTCTTCCGTTGCTAAGCGACGTCACCGTCTTTGCGAACAAATTATTTCTCTGCTGATCAACACTAAGAATGCTGGTAACGAATAAATTGAAAAAAGACACACCATGTGAAGTTATGTTTTCGTTTTGGCAAGTAGCCGTGTAATAAGCGGGATAATGCATAGGACGTCGCTGGTCATTGTCGAAAATAAGCCCCTTCAGGGCGAAGCAAGACACCTTCGCTGCGCGTCGGTGTTATTTTTGAAAACGGAGGGGGGGAAATATTCGTTTCTATAAATACCCTGCTACGTATAAACGTGGCCTCAAAGAGCACCAGAATGGATGTGGCTCAATAATAATGCCGCGTTTCCACTGCAGGGTGCGGAACGGATCGGATCGCAAAGGTGCGGTAGGGAGGGGGCGGTATAGCCCAGCTCAGTTCCGAGGTCGCGTTTCCACTGCCGACAGTACCCTTTGTGGTAGGCCGGATGTCGATCGCCGCGGCAGCTACGTAAACATCTTAAACAACGTCTTCCTCCCCAAGAATGCAGACGAACGTCTCCACCTCCTTGTTCGCCCAAGCAAGCGTTTTACGCGACACGTTAATTGTAAAGAATAATACCTCACGATGTAATGACCTTGGAAGTGATGATTCTGTCGACCAATCAACGGAGGGGGTGTGTAGCTAGAATTTCCCGGGACCCTTTCAGGCGTCTCGTCTCGTTTTCGGTACCCCAACGGAGAAGTCCCGAGAACGAGGCCGGAACGGGTACGGCGAACTCCGGGTCACGCCCACTTTTGGCGGTGGGAATGCGACCCGATCCGCACCTTTGCGATCCGATCCGTTCCGCACCCTGCAGTGGAAACGCGCCTGAGCCACAGGTGCGAACTATCACGGCTAACAAGCCAGACAGGAGCCTGTGAATCTTTTAAAACATGTTTAAAAACAGTGAAGATGCCATTCACATCTTCACAGTATGATTCGGTCTTCTGTCCAATTTGCTGTGGTTTGTCTTGATTTCAATAATTATTTATATTTTTAATCAGACAAATGCTTCTACAGTCTGTTTATCGATGCAGGCTTTGTCGGATGTGAATACCGTGTCATCTACACAGAGACCAGCACCAGCCACGGTTTGATTTCAGAGATGTATCGTAATAACTAAGGTATTTTATTGAAGTCTATATTATAGTAAATATAGACCGAAATGTTCAGTCAAAAAGAATGCAGATGATGACATTAAGGGACGCAAATATACGTCGTCATATTGGGAAAAGTGTTTTTTTTTTGTAGAGGCGGCTGGTGATAGAGACGGTTGTGGGAAACCCTATGAGCAAATTCATTATTTTCCCACATTTGAACCACACAAAGGAGACACAAAATGAGGCATCATTGAGCCGCATGTAGCTTATGCAGTGCTGATGATGATCAAATATGTGCTTTCTCTTATTAAGTCACTTTACTCTACATTTTCTCTTTATGACTCCTACATTTAGTCTTAATAGACATTCATGAGATAATGTAGCCTGGGAACCAGAGGAATCTGGTTTTGAATAATAAATGTTATTGGCAAATGTGTCAGGCCTCCCTCCCTTTCTAGGAGATTTCCAGCAGATTAGCCAATCAAATCTATTCATCAAATATGGGGCAGGTTTTATACAATGACTGTACAGAGATTCGGGCTAGGGACCACCTTTCAGGCATTTTCATAAACAACCAAGATGGATGTCGCTGATGTGTAAAACTGCTCGTTGCTCTGATTGGTGGAGGTCTATCTAACAACGTTTATGACACCCTTCAAAATTGAATTAACGAATTGGCCGGGCGATGGTCAGGCTAGCGCTAATGCTACTTACTGTATTGTTGTGTGTTGTTTTTTCTTCTATAGCTGATCACCAATTTGTGGTCAGTATTTCTCTACAGTATATGGCTAATGACACTCTAACAATGGCTGAGTGCAGTAGGTTGCTACAACAATAACGGATGGATTATGTGACCCTGAGAGAATGCTTGACTTGTACAGTGCGGCATGCAGCCAGCCCCTCTTGATGTAATTGTACACAATGTTCTTGAACTTTTAGGAAGCCGTGTGGATTATAGAATCGCGCTGCTTTTATGGTGCCCAGACCTTTTCAAACTACAAGTACAACAAACTACATATTTTTGTGGAACCAAACAATTATGATGCTCTTATGTTGTGGTAATGTCTGTTCCTGCACTCATTCACCGAACGACCAAGCGACTAGCCGCCCTGTACGTGACTTTTTGAGTATATTTTCCTTTTGACACATTTGCGTTAAGGTTTCCACACAAGAAGGCATGTTTATGGTTAACCGGTCAGCACCCCATCACCGATTTAAAATGTTTTGCCTGTCTATATATGTATGCATGTATGTATGCATGTCAATGATGGCCTCATTGCACTCCTGATCATCCCTGGAAGGAGGGATTCCCCCACACTGCGTTCCTCATGATTTTTTTCCTTGCTAATGAAGAGAATATACCTATATTTAAGGGCTATACAAATACAATTGAATTGAATTGAAGGCAGACTGCGCTTCGTTCACACTTCTCCGTCATGGCCCGCTCCTGCCTCAATCCGTTTGTGTGGGGCGCCTTTGGTGGCTCACAGAAGCATCACAGGCTCCATCAGATTTTTTGGGAGCGGTGTTTGGGAATGCTCTCTTGGCGCTCGCCAGAAGCAGCCATCCGTCGGAGGCCTCGGTGAGCAGCTCCTGCTGCTGCTGCTGCCCCCTTCGCTGCTCCTGTTCTCTCCAAACCCGTGGCCTGCTTCTCCGCGCAGCCAGATGGTCCTTTGATCTGCTTTCCCTCAGAGAACCTGCCCATTCTTTTGATAAGCGACCTGCTCTCCAATGTGACGCACAGGCAGACTCCGTACCTCTAGCTAAGCCTGTGACGGCGCTGAAGACAGACACACAGCACACACTTCTTTCATACACCCCTGGCCCTCGCTGGCTCACTGGTAACCCAGTTACCTGTGGCTCCCATCCAGATCTTCACACATATTTGATTCAAGCTATGGATTTAGCACCGATGGTACGTAATCGTACCCGGTTATCATACCACAAGGGCATTTTTTGTAGCTTTGTTTATTTATAAAAAAAACAATTTGGAAGAGATTCACAGAATTTTCTGTTCAATGAATTGGCATTTTCTAAGCCAATTTCTTGGACAATGAACAATGTCCATCCAGACATTTTCGATATCTACTATTTATTAGGGTATATATAAACTGAGGATATAAGACAATATTGGAACCTTGCTTGCTATGGTGTCAGGATCCTACTGAGATGTACTGCTTCCGTTTCAACTGACCTGTGAGGTTTGGAAAGGCATCGTAAAGTAGGCTAAAGATGGAGAAGGTTCCGGAAGATACAGAAAACAAGGACAGTCAGGGGAGAAGAGTGTGAGGTTGTTGAAACAGAGAAGAAGCGAAAGAGATAATATAGAGATGGATGGATAGAGGGAGTTAATTAGAGACGATGAAGCCCATTCTAATCACAGCTCTGCGTCACCAGATTCTCCTCAAGTACCCTCCATCTCCTCACTGTCTCTGGACAGTCATGTATCTATAGGTGGTGTGACAATGAGCAAGGGGGCTTAGGAAACGTGAGCATAGGAAGAATATCAAGTAGGGAATGATCCAGAGTTACCAACAGTGATGTATATTTGCTACTTTCATCTATGAAGTTATTGGCTTTTTATCAATTTAATCAGATGAAATGAAAATATTCCTGCTCGGCTCTTTGAGCATAAGGTTTTCTCGTTGGCACTTATAAATACCATAATGATGTTTGATAAAAGTGACCTAGCTAGCTTATTAGCCGGTGTGATCAAGCTGTGGAGGTGGATTTACCATGAGGGATACAACTATTCACTGTCTCAGTGGCCTCTTGCCAGTGGCATAAAAAGGTTTTAGACTTGGCTTGGAAGGGTTATCACCACCTGGCCAAAGTAGGGGCTAACTGTTGGCAACCTGACCTGTGGTGTGTTTTGATTCTTTTTTATTATTATTAATTTGTCGATTTTTCTCTCTCACCCTGCCAACAAATTGATTCCATTTCCAACACGACTACATAATTGTAATGCTTTTTTAACTGACATTTCGTACAACCTACTATGCCATTATAATACAATAAAACCATTAATCATGACAGTTAACAACCAAAATAAAGTTTTGCGGATGTGCCCTTTTCCTGAACGAGTGCTATAGGGCAACGTCTCCCCTGTGGGAACTATATGAAAGATGCGTTCAACCGGCAAATCCCCGGGATTGGAGCCTTGTCTGACGCAATATTAATTGTATGTCTGCAACTGTGCAGAAGTTCAGATATCAAATTATTACCACTGCTATCAATTATAAACCATTCCTTACCCTGGGTAAATCTACTCAACGTATTTGAGGCGTCGCGCTAGCGTGGGGGATTATGTCAAAGGAGAGAAACTTTGAGTTTGTGTTACAGATTCCGCATTGATTCCTTCCGTCGTCGTCAGGGCGAATCCAAGTCAAAAGACTTGAGTGTCGTCTATCTGATCAAAGTCAAGGGTAGGCAGCTTTAATCCCTCCTCAAGTAGCATTATGCCGCTGACGCTAGCGATGTAAATGAGCCGTGCTAATCCATACCATCATTTTCCCCCCATTTTTTTTCTCTCTCTCATCTTTTGGCTTTTGAAAGAGACAAATCCCATTCTCTTCAAATCAATCGCACACTTTAATGATTATCTTCAAAACGCGCAGACAAACACTCACTGCCTCGCCCTTTCTTATCATGTGACTTAACCGCTTTGGAAGACCCGATGATGGATGCTTTAGCGCCGGCCAACGCGGTGCTGGAGACCGGTTTATTGAGACTGAGCGCATGGGTCAATGGGACACGGCGGCATCGTGTACACCAGGGATGCAACCTCAGACCACCACACCTATGAGTCATCCATCCATCGTGATACAGTCCTCCGAAGCCTTCCGACCACGGTGAGTGTTCTTGGCTGGAGGATTATCGTGCATAGGTGGTTCTGTAGAGACACTGTATGGGAACCGGCCTGTCTTGGCACGTCTGCGGTGCACCATAATGTATCCATCTGTCAGGCCCTTATTCTCCTTGGGCGTTGTGGCTGGCTGCCGCCTGCAGAAGGCAACGGTAACATTGAGTTACGAGGGATCTCTTCAGCGTCAATCAGAGTATTGGGAATCCCTGCCCCATCGCGAGGAATGTTGGGGTTTCATAATGATGAATTTTACAGTGTAAAAATTATTAACTTCAAACGTTATTCAACAGTTATTTATTGGGATGAACTGTAGATTTAGTGGTGTCATTTGAATTATTTGACTTTTACTTTGCTAAAGTGCTAAACTCTGCGGAATCAAACCGATAAATGGTGATGTTGATTCTGAGAGCATCATAATTAAAAGTATTGAAATGCGAATAAATGCAAAAAATGTTTTGTTGTATCAACCCAACAAATACCCACAACCCTGTTTTGACATAGTCTAATATTTGCTCCCACTCCAGCTCCTGTCCGTTGTAGAGTCACAGATTCCGATGCCATTTATAGAGCAGACATAGTTCAGAACACTTGGTGGGGTTAAGACCTGTCTGAGCCATGTTCCTCGCCCGTCTCTAAGAATAGTTTGTTTCTGGCTGACATTCCTCCTGGGAGAAAAAATGTACCTTAATGCGGCCCGGCTATGACAGACCTCAAGTGAACTTTCCTGATACTGACATTTTGAATAATTGTTAGCAGGAGGCCGCGGTTACTTATTTCCAGTCATTCCTATCATCATCCTGCCCTGATAAAGACACTGTTTTCCTCTTGCCAGCCAGTGTTATGTGTCTAGAAAAGGGTTATTTCCCCACACATCGTCCTCCAAAAACACTTTAAAACATTGGGGCTGCCGGAGTGCATAAAAAACATCAAATTACGCCGGCGTCGTCTTTTAAAATATGCATTCTCTCTGAGGTCTTATAATGCGTGAGTTTGTGCTCTTTCAGCCAGTGCCTTGCTGTTTCTCATGAACAAGATGGCAGGTTTGGTTTGGGCTGCAGTTGACCCCTACTAGATGAAGTAATTCAGCCCATAAAACCTCCACCTTGTGTCGGTCAAGACTCTGAGCTTATAGAGGTTTGTACCGTAGCAGCATATGATTTCCGTGATCCCATGAAACCATGCCCGTAGCCAGCTATGAGGTCACCGAGGACTGGACCTCTGTGTTTTTTTGTAGAGTTTGTAAAATCCTAACCTAATTAAAAGGTCAGCGGTTGAGAGCTTCTCCGCGATGAGTAAACGCTTAATGCAGTTAAGACGTGTTACTTTTTGTCCGTCGCGTGTGACATTTCTTGGTGCGTGCTCGAGCTGAGCAGCCCCCCCGCCCCTAACCAAACTGAACCCCAATAATTGAAGCCGCAGATATTGTGTCTTCTCTGCATGTAATGTTTTCTGCATTTTCCTACTCGATTACTTTCAGGGTGTACACTTTAATTGCTTTCATGTGGAAAGTTGTCTTGCTTTAACTTGTCACAACAAGATATCCTTACATATCAGATGCCAGAATGAAAAGGAGCTTATAAATTAGGGGCCATGTGTTGTACAAAAACACATTTGTCTTCGGTTTTAATGCACTCTGGTTGGCTTTGTCTGCGTCCATTGATATTGTCTATTGTGTCAGTCATAAAGTGCCTCGATTAATTACTTAAAACGGAGACTACTTACGTTCTCTGCCGAAGCTGTCCTTGGTTTAGGTGTCTCTTCATTTGTATTTAGGGGGTTTATAACTTTGTACAGAGGCAGCCAATTATATACTTCCTAAACCAATTATGTTAAAAGGTGTTATTTTGATGTCACTAATCTCGTTGGCCTTATACGTTTGAACTCAAACTAATGAGACAGTCCAGTTAATCATTGCTTGCATATGAATATTTATAAAAACACAAATGGCATGTGCATGGAAAATATCCCATTTCTAAACGTGTTGCATTTCTTTGGTTTGTTCAATAAGAAAACTCCTTTTGCATTATCATTATTTGCTGAGTCGTTTTGGTCTGTGAATATAAATGGCGGCTTAACACTTGGGGGCCATCCCTTTTTGGGTGGTCTCTGGCCACTGGGGGGGGGGTTAGAGGTCAAAGCCCATCAGTGTCAGCATCGAGTCACGGTACGCCTGACAATTAGCCGGGGCGTTAGCGACGCGTAGCCCCATGGTCGCTGTCACCACTGTTGCCATGTTGCCCCGTAGCCCCGGCTCGGTGAGTGACGGCTGGTGTAACGGAGAGCTGCTGATGCTGGCCATTTCATGGTTTGTTGGTCCGTTCTTGGCTGAGGCCAAAGCAGGGTCTCGCGTTGTCGCACACCATGATTGATCGTCGTAAAACTCATAAGATATATATTTGATCAAGCCTCAGCGGTGAGTTATTTTGAACAACACCGTGTATTACGTTTTGATGTTTTGCCAACAAACACTGCTGTCGAGGGAACGTCTGTCTTAATTTGTGTGTAGTCGTAGCTGTGTGTGTGTGTGTGTGTGTGTCTGTGTCTGTCTCTGTGTGTGTGCTCAGATGAAAGTACCTGGACCATCACACACCCTCTTTGAAAGCGAGGAAGCAATAAAGACCAAGCTCTCACAGATGTGCATGAATTGAGTGCATGGGGTGTATTGTGTGCATTTGCGTTTCTGCGACTCTGCGTGTCTACCAATATGTATTTTTTGTTTGACGTTGTGCGTGTACCAATATGTATTATTGTGCTCCTGAAACATTGTAATAAGCCACTCTTGCCTTTGTGTGACAACAATGGACACGGCGTGGTGATGAATGTACTTATTGTACATTGTTGTGGGTCTTGCCTGGACACTGTTGTGTAGCCCCTTTTTTTCGCTTTTGCTTTCTCTCCCTCGCCTCTGCCTTGGCTCCCGTTTTGTTCCCTCCTTATTTGCTCTTATTCTCTGTGATTCCCTCTGCATCATAATGCCTGTATTTACAATCCAGGCGGCGTACAACCGCCGGAGTGTCACTGATAGAATGCAAACACATCACTGTCTCCACCAAATCACTCTGTGGTGCATTACCAGCATTGATTAGAAAAAGGTCACGATGGTCTGTGTAATTGAGTAATGGAACACATCCATGTGTGTGTTTATAGGAAAGGGCAAATGCAAAGTTAATCCATAAGCTTTATGAATGACTTCGTTCCTTTATGATTTGATTAACTTCGACGCATTGACATGAGCCCATCCGGAACAAGGAAGATGAGAGATGGGTCATGATGGAGCACGTGAGGTGGATACCTTTTTCGACGTCCAACCGGATTGCTAATTAATCCTGCTAGCGCTCAAAGGTCATGTTTGACACCCAAGAGTCACTGGGGGGTTGGAGGGGTGTAAGGGTCGCCACCCCAGCTGGAGAGAGGGCTAGACGAACCATAACAGCCAAGGGACTTCTGGGTCGACAAGGGGGCACTGGGAAGGCAGTGGGTGTACCACCATCATTTCCCAGTTGCCTTTGTCAAGAGTGCAGTGTCTTGGACGTGAATGTTTTTCTTACATAACAGGGTAAGAACTCAAATGATTTCCTGAATCGATTGGATTCCGATTTTCAAGGTCTCGATTACAAAGGTTCCGATATTGATTTAGCTAGGGGATACGTTGCAGGGTGGTAATGTTGGATTGTTGTAGAGTTTTATTGCAGTTGGCTGGTTTAAACCGTGCACATGGCTTATCCATGTGCCTCACCCAGCCCCGTCAGTCTGACCCGGGCCAGGTGAGGCTGCCTAAACCAGCTATCCTCAAGTGGTACTCACTGCAGACAGAGCCAAAGCAGCAGAGTTGACAGAGTCCAGCTCCACCCCCCTGGACCTAGTCCAGCTGATAGGGTTGACACTAGCCAATCAACCCAGTTATGGGTTGGGTTATGGTAAGGTTTATGGGATAAGGTAGTGGTTAGTTTTAGACTATAAAGTGTCTTGGGAACAGGGAGGTCTGTTCCCTTGTGCTACCAAGTTGTATGAATGAGTTGGGGAGGGGCTGGACCTAGAGGTTGAGCAAGACTAGGTTGAGCTCCACCCATTGGCTCTGCAGTGAGCAGCCTCTCACCATCATCCACACACACTCCACAATGACCAACACACTACAGCAGTCAACCAAAACGTAAGGTGATTTTGCCAGAGGCTGGCTGCGCGAGTCTCACAAGGTTAAGGCTTCAAGCTTCAAGCATCCAGGGGAAAGGTCACATATTGAAAGATTTGATCTTTGTGCCTTGTAGCGACCCCGTTTTGAATCCAGCCTGTGGTCCTCTGCTACACGTCATTCTCTCTCTGCCTCAACACACTTCCCTGTCTCTCTGCAATGTCCTCTTCCCCAAAAAAATCGTATTACAAAAGGATACAAAAATCTATCCTGGGATTGAATTAATCCATATTGGTTGAATAAAAATTCACATATCTTTTCGGACTCACCACCATTCTCAACCATTTTACTTAATTTTTTCTGTATGTTTTAAAGACATAATCCATATTTAGGTTTAGTTTCTTTACACATTCCCAGTTAATTTACTCTCTCTCTTCATTCCTATCTTTTGTTTCGTTTATTCATAACGGCGCGTTACTGCTATATTTGTTCTTCCCTCTCAAACCCATTTACCACAGCCCTCCTCCCCTCTCCCGACGGCCACTCTCTGGGCCCCTAACCAGGGCTCCGGTATCGACTCTGAAGGTTAAACGAGCGATACGGCAGTCTCCGGTCTCCGAGGAGCTTCTTTAATTAGGGACCATAACCAATTAAAGAACCTCGCTGAGCATTATCTCTCAGTGTCCACTGAAAAGCCCTCCCAAGACCTCCGGGGGAGTGTGTGGGTTGCTGGTAGAATTTATAATAACTAATTGTTGTCAGAGGACACGAAGAATATGAAGTTTTGCTATTTAGGACATGTCTCGTAGTATGAATGTACCGGCGTTATTTCCTTTGGTATGTTCCTTTTCTGTCCTTTCAAAGGCGATTGTTAGTTTAATATGATTCATATTCCAGTCCCCAACATGGTTTAGTTACAATTTGTCCAGCAGCATCTCTCCTTCTCCGGGCGCGTGGGGTTCTGCTGGGCTCATTACCCTCGCATTGTGCATGTGCTCCCGTTAAAAGACAAGGATTGAGCTAACGTGCAAGTGCACCCCCGCTCTCCCCTGCCCTCCCCTCCCTTTCATCCTCCTTCTGAATGTATCCACCTCTTCGTTACCATCGACCAATCATGTGATGCAGACATTTCAAGGGGGGGGTGGGGAGGGTGGGGGTGGGGGTGGGGGTAGGCGGTGGGGGCAGCTCTGACAGCCCTGGAGTGGGTAGCTGAGCCATCAAAGGTTTTAAATGGGCAGCGGCCTCAGTGTCACATATTAGCCTTAAATTATCCCAGAGCTGTGAAAGCTTGACTGTCATTTAGATTCTTTGAAAACACAAGCCAAAGAGAGGGAGTGAGGAAGGGAGGGAGGGAGGGAGGGAGGGAGAGAGGGGGGAGGGAGATTAAGTATCCAAGGGGGATTTGAAGAAAATCATCTAAAGGTAGATGGGTGGGGGGTTGCGGGCGAGATAGAAAGTGGGAGAGGGGTCTAATAGAGATGCCTTTGGGCTTGTGAGCATTGAATATCGGCTCTTGTGCCACTGACTAATTTAAGGGGAAAAATAGATCGGAAAACAATTCTGAATGGCTGAACACTACTTGTTTGTTTCACTCAACATGACTCACTGATGAGAATTAGAGGTTTTCAGGGGGGGTGGTGAAGTGGGCGAAGGAGACAGTGGGGAATTCGATACTGCGAGAAATTAAGTCATGTCATCCGCTACACATGTATCAGGTTGATAAATATTGTTATTCCTGTCAATGGAGGTTTGAAGTGTGTCATTTCCTAATCTTTTGGCTTTGGGGCTCCATTATTTTCATATTCAAGGTTTCTTTTGGATTCATTTATAAGTAGTGTTTGTCGGTTAAAACTGTTTTGACTCATCGCTCCAGTTAATTCAGGAAATGTGAGCAAATCTAAATCTATAAATGCTTAGCTAGCACTCCTGGTAACCTTTAATTCTGTAGCACAGGACAACGGTTTGAAAATATGTCTTATTGCAGCATGTCACTTACACCAATACAAATGACTCATTCTTTTCTTGTGTGATTCCACCTCTGACCTTTAAGATAAATATTGGTGGATATTGCATACAGCTGCTTTTATTAACCTTACTGTTAATAAATTAGTGGCAACCTCAACCTCCTTCTCCTTTTGTCGTTGTTGCCACGATTGGCTGAATCTTGCTTGATTCATCCTCTTACCTTGAAGATCATTATTGTTGGTTATTAGGGATGGGCAAAATTATTATTTTCCGGGAACTAGTTCTTTCAGTTCAGTTCACTATAACGATTTGTTTGTTTGATTCGTTCGTTTTGATTCGTTTGTTACGTCACATTACGTCATTTGGTGTCTGCCCCCCCCCCCCCGCGAGATGGCCGTGAGCATAATATAAACGACTTCTAGGCTCTAACCCCCGTGAAAATCGAGAAGATATACTATATAGTGTAACCAAACGTCCCACCAATATTTATACCACTTGCTTACTCTCTATATTTCATTCATGGTTTTACATTTATAATTTTATTTTACTTTACATTTCATTCTTCATTATTCAGGCATTACAGAACTTTCATGGTCATAAATAAAAAATACGAACTGCAGTTGAATTTCTTTGTTTGTTATAAATTGACGTAGAATGGAGCAAAGACTCCTGGGATTGGGAAATGCGTTTATCCAATAAACAGATGGAGGTCAAGTCTATTTTCGAAAAAATGTAGGGGGATATATGAGTGGCCCCACGTCGAATGGTATGACCCAAGATATGTCAGACAGAGAAAGCGCGCATATTCGACGGTACCGCCTTGTCATTTGTTTACCCAGGTGCCATTGCAACACCATTGCTACCTCTCATTGGCTGAATCTTTGAAAACGTTGTAGACTCAATCAATATAAGTCGCGGGGAGACGAAGCTCTGTTCGTTTGTATATTTTATTTACGTGACCATATTTTTGGTTTATGTTAAAAAAAAAGATCAAAGAACCAGTTCTTCTTGTTTTGGGGAACCAGTTCTTGTCGTTCACGTTCGGGATTCGTTCGTTGTGAACGAATCGGTCGCGACCGACTCATCCCTAGTGGTTATACATACTGCTGCTTTAATTAACATCACTGTTAATAAGTAAGTTGCTGACTCAGGCTCCTCCTCCTTTTGTCCTCAATGCCACGATTGGCTGTGGACAATCCAACCCCAGCAGTCTTGTCCTCTGTCCTTCCCGTCAGTCATTCTCACACTATCCCCCTGACACGCTCTGACCTTCATCTGTTGATTGACAGCGGAGGACACCTGCGGAGGCACTCTGCGTGGCCCCAGCGGCCTCATCTCCAGCCCCGACTTCCTGGGCGGCGGCGCCTCCCCGGGGGTCAGCACCGTCACCGCCGGTAACCCCGGCAACGGGGACTGCAAGTGGACCATCCTGGCGGACCCGGGGGACACCATCTCGCTGGTCTTCACCGAGTTCCAGATGGACGACAAGTCAGATTACCTGGAGGTGGAGGGATCCGAACCGCCCACCATCTGGTGAGTGGATTCTCTGGGGGGGGGACTGAGTGACTGACCCCGTCCGGCCGCGGGTGTTAAACAAACTGCCGCCGGGTCGGACGCTGCGCTTTGCCGTATGGGACCTGAGGTTGTTGTGCGGTTTACACCCCATGTCCGGGGATTTGCGAGAGGTTCCTTGCTGTGTAAATCGTTGGCAGAATGGTCGGGATGGAGGACAAGAGAATCCTTTAAGGGTGTGATTAGGGCAAACACAGGACATCCAACTGCACAGGTCTGCCTGGTGGACCCTGGGGCTCTGAAGTCTTTAATCACTGATCCAGGGAATGATTTAGCCTATATACTGTTTAATTAT
Organism: Gadus morhua; assembly: GCF_902167405.1. Taxonomy (NCBI): domain Eukaryota; kingdom Metazoa; phylum Chordata; class Actinopteri; order Gadiformes; family Gadidae; genus Gadus; species Gadus morhua. Next base: position 21,396,531 of record NC_044058.1, on the reverse strand, counting down.
GATGGGTGCAGTGTCTGCTGGATGTGTTTTGTGGTGTATTATGGGGAGGCATGGGCGACATGTGGCTCAAGCGGTAGAGTGGGTTGGCTTGTAACCGGAAGGTTGCTAGTTTGATCCCCGGCTCCTCTTAGCCAAGTGTCGAGGTGTCCCTGAGCAATACACCTCACGCAAACTGCTCCCGATGAGCTGGCTGTCGCATTGCATGACTGACACCCCCGACGGTATGTGAATGTATGTATGAATAGGTGACTGTTAGGCAATATTGTAAAGAGCTTTGAGTGGCCACTGGTTGGAAAAGCGCTATATAAATGCAGTCCACATTTATTTTGTAAAGGCTTGAGTTAACGACAAGTTTGCTTGTAAATTAAGGATTAAGTCGGGTGCATTATACAGATTATTATGCCAAAGAATGTTTATTTTTTAATTCATGTTTCACTACTTTAATTAACACATTGTAGTTTGCTAATTTCCAAAGCTCTCCTTTTGGTTGAATTGAACTATAAGGCGCAAACATAAGTCCCCAATTGAAGCCAAGTGCTCGGCAGAAACACAAAAAAACAACAGATTCTATTGCGTCAATCAGCCATCCTTGTTGCCGACCTCCTGCACTACATTATTCTCTCTGCTTCTTTATTCATGGTATTTATACAACATTGTAATACAGTTACACAACCGTTTTGTTGTGCAAGTGTCAAAAAACGAAGGTTGAGTCTAGTCGAAGGAATTGCAATTCATCTCACTTATTTATGGTTGTCAACAAAAGTGCGTTCCAGTGCTTGGCATTTAGTACATCACGTCAGTTAAAACTATTCAGACAGGAATGGCTCGTCCTGAGCCTGAAAATTACAGATTCTTCTGCATTTTTTTTATTTTGGCACGGCATTAGTCTGATAAAGCGTTTTTATGTTTTCCTGAGTAGCTTAACATCTGTAACTGCACTTGACGAAGAGAATAGTTACATTCATAATAATAATACAGATTTATAAGGCCTCACAAGTGTTGTCCCTAACGCGTACAAGTTCAGCGAAATCCATTTTGAGATCTAACGAGACGCGTAATTATTATGGTCTTCTATTTGGGCTGATGGGAAAGTCAGTCCCTCGCGAGGCACGGGACTGACCAAATACTACTTGACCGATTAACCTTGAGGCGTGCGATCTGCCCCCCCCCCTGTCACTTTGCGTGAACGTGATCATCCTCCAGGTATATGTGATCCTGCCAGAGATTAATTGGACACGGTTCAAAGAAGCACTAATCAATCACTTAGCAATGAGCTCTTTTTTCCCTTCAGAGTCGCCGTCGGGGAGTCTGATAGACAGTGTTGGGTACCAGGAGTTGAAAAAAACTGTTTGCCGGAAGGCTGGAGAGGCGAAAAGAGTGAAAAGGAGGAGGCAGCACGCGTGGCGGCGACTGCCAAGTGTGTAGCCAGGGTTGAGGCGCGAGTGACAGGGAAGTGATGTCGTGTTATGACAGCCCCGCAGGTAAACATCTTGGCTTAAAAATATCTTCAGAATGAACTCGTTCACTGACCGGCGCGGTGTGTCTTAGTAAGCCAACAGCTGGGGGTTACTTTATGCTGAGTGGATGATCTGTTGACTACCAGGGAAACGGTTTGTTGCCTCAATGTCATTCAAAGATGTGTTTTTAGAATATGAAGATAAAACTAAGATCCGTCAGGGGTAATATATACGGCTTCTAAACACCAAGGTGACAATATGAGAGGCCTCTGAGTTGCCCGCTTTGCAGGCTATAGAGTTTTCATTTTAATCTGCATGGGTCACTTGGGACCCACTAAGTCTGGTTAAAACAGAAGCCGCTGTCTGGCCGAGGTAAATAAAGAGACAGGAAAACAAATGAAACTAATAGAAGCGAGGCGCGAACCACACCAGCCTCTGCCTGTAAAATAGTTTGCTCTTTCTCCCACTCTCTTTATGAGCACTTGTGATTGTGTACAAGGCCGTTGTACAGCCCCGCTTTAGAGACACCGCAACGTATTACACCAGCTGTGGGTAGAGACACAAAGCCATCAATTTACCCCTTGAGTTTAAGAGCTGCATAACTATGATTGACAGCCAGGGGACCTGTGGGCCAATCAGACTCAGCATCTGCTTCTAGAATCAGAGTTGTATTTTTTTGGTGGTAAATTTAGCTTTGATTTCCTCTACTTTGTAGTCATTTTATTATTGCGTGTAAAATATTAATTAGAATTGTTTGACATTAGACCTTTCAAATTATCCTGGATAATTTATTATCTAAATTAAATCAGAATTGATTCGTGTTGGGATTTCAGTGAGACTGGTTGCGTTCAGACTAATTCAGACTTGCTGGTGCAACCCTAACAGGTGGGTTGCACCAGAAAGGGTTTCTTTCAGTTTTGTCAAAGGACTGTTCCAGCCTGGGTCATTGAACAATTGTAACCCTCTTTCCTGGCTTCACGGAAATATACCCACAAACAGAAACCCATGCTCCCAGTCTGGAGTAGAGCCTTTAGTGCTAGCAGGCTCTTGCCATAAATGTAGAAAATGAGTAGCACTGGGTCGCGTTACTTCTTTTTTTGTGGAGAAGAAAAAGAATATATCGTCATACAAGTTCTTTACTTGACAGGGTATTATCAGGAATACCCAAATACTACTGCTGTTGTTATGTTTGTCTTTGGCAGAGTTGGTTCAAGGAAGTAGTATTGATCTATGATATCGGTAACCAATTTTTTATTGGAGGAGGGAAGGTTAGATGCTTTGATCACCCAGACCTGTGAGATCCTATAGCTAATCAAAGCTAACACAAGGATTTGTTCAAGAATGTATTGTCATTTCCGTTGCACCGCTTACTGTTGAAATTGTTTGCCCAGCAAGCCAGTGAATAAGCGCATAAACTAGTTTAAAAACTTCACCTAAGACGTACCCTGAAATTTAAGTTGCCCTTCATTACCAATTTGTGAAATGATGCTTTAAACAAAGCGTGACATCTTTCTAGCTCACAAGAAATTGCCTCTCGATGAATAGAATGGTTTATAATGGGAAGATTAACCTATTTGTGATTCTTCTCAGTCTCTAGTCTCCGGTTTGCTGTTGATGTTGATGTTTCAATCTTGGGCAGAATTGAACTCTAAACACGTCAGGAATATGAAGTGGGGTTCCAGGTATCTCAGTACAAATTGCAGGTAAGATAAGGTGAAGGTCTGTGTTGTGCTCCTCAGAGACCCACCGCGTATCCTAAGGCTCCCATTGGACATAGAACAATAACTTCACCTTTAAGCGTACAGCTCTTATGTCCCTCTGCTGCACATAACCAGATAAGATACGATTTGTACTCGTACTTACGGAATACTATTACTCCCAGATGGGATATGCTGGGAATATGCATTGACCGCAGTGGTTAACCATGTCAATGTTATTATGAAAAGTATCAATACAAATCTAGAATAAATAGACTATTTAGTCTGCCTAGTCATTCTTGCTAATTTGTTGTATTTGGTATATCAAGGACGACTCTCTAAATACTCAATGCCTGCTGAACTGCAGAGAGTCGGTGTGTTGTTGCTCCTCTGACTTTATAAGAGCAACCAAAATATTGCCAATTGTATTGATGGCGAGGGACGCCGCTTGACACTAATTTGAGCCAATCAGAATCCGACGCCACAATAACACCAGGCTCCCTCGGGAGTTTGAGTCATGATCGGTGGCGCTGTCCTTGATTGTTTTGCACGTTTGTTAAATCCATCAATCAGAATCAATTACTGGCCGTCTCTTTTGTCTTCTAAGACAGACTTCTAAGACAAATTAGCCTTCTGGAAATGTGTCCCCGTTTGTTTTCTGCCAGTCCCTGATGTTATCTACTAGTGTCTAATTAAACTCTTGTTATTCCTGCTTTGTTTTTTACATTGTCACATCATGCCAATTAAGAACCGTTTGATTCCCACGTGTGGATTTATGCTTTTCTGCCATGCCTGCCTTGTCTCTACATGTTTTTTTTATCTAGTCTGCACCTCTTCTTTATATGCAAAGAATTTAAACCATTGTGGGAGTCCTTAGTATCTGTTGTAGCCTACTAATATAGCAAATCTTACAAGCATCACAAAATTATTTGAACAACTTAAATTGCTCAAGTTCATCTGCCCTATCCAGTTAAATTATGAACAGTATTTGGGGGTTGTGGATTTATCAGGTGGATGAGGCCAGGCTCATAGCACGCGTGCCAGGGAGTAATCAGCGAGAAGCAATATTGCATATCTATCTGCGGCGGAACCAACAGACTGCCAGGGCGAGTCTGCTGCACGGATCGAAAAGAATTTCATTGTGTGAGGAGTCCCATTCCTCCGATTGGATTTGACGTGGCCCATCTTGTGGTCCAGACCGAAGGAGAAAAACAGCAGAGAAACCAACCACTCCTTCCCGTGGTATCTTTGTCAGGAGACCAGACATCCCAACGGCCATGGGTAATTCATTAGCTCTTTGGCCACGCTGGTTATATCACAGAGAGGAAAGCCAGGAAGTAACTGTTTGGCTCCGGAGTTGACGCGTCTTTTAAGTTCATGGAAAGGTGAGTCAACGGGTATTAGCAGGGCAGTGATACTGTAACAAGAGAGTTCAAGGCTCAGGCCTCTTGTGCCCAAAAACATAGATTTCCCTCGCTATGATGACTCATCATTTGGAATAAGGGGGAGGCATATGGCTCAGGAGGTAGAGCGGGTTTGCTGGTAACCGGAGTGGGTGAATGCCCAGCAATTTTGTAAAGCGTTTAGAGTGGCACCGGTTAGAAAAGCGTTGTATAAATGCAGTCGAAAGAAAGAAAGGGATCTGTACTACAGGACACCAACTGCAGACTAGACCACTGTGACTCCCAGCGCCTTTGTAGGGGGCACGGAACTCGGAACCCTTTACCGAAGGACTTTTCCACTTCAATGATGGGATTTCTTTAATGCAAGAAACTGCATTGTTTCTTTTGCAGCGTATCAAAATGTCATGGTCCGTAATGCGGCGAAATGAGCCCCTTGTAAAATGTCTGTGACCTTTGGATTCGCCGTTCGTGACACATGGTGTTTTGATGTGCTCTGGTTGTTTGCTTTTGCTGCTCCAGTTTATTCACCTCTGCTGCTCTTAAATAAGTTACATCCCTGCTTCCCTGCCTACGGAGGAGCCAGGCAGCTGCTCAGCCACAGACTTTTATGGTCGTCATCCATTTTTCTGAAGAGGTACGACAAAAACCTTGCGATAACTTACGGCCTCCCTGGCAGCAACGTGCAGTCGTTTGTTATCTCCTTTTTTTTTCTTTTTGGGTCACGAATAAAAGGTCAAGTTTTATGTCAAATCAAGCACGGTTAAACTTCTCCCGTGCGGGTCGCCGTTGGTGATGGATGGTTAGCATTAGAAGCCATCCTGTTTTCTATTAAGAAATACGCTGTGCATGTGGGCCCGTCCATTTTATAAGGAAGCCCTTTTGGTTTTTCTAATTATCTCCTGTAAAGAAAGTGATTGACTGGATCAATCTCTACATTTTCATTGTAATCTCTTTCCTTTAATGGCAAATAGAGTATTGGATTTCTAGTGCAGATAACTCCCCCCCCCCCCCCCCTCCTTCTCTTTTCACTAACGGTAAACAAAACGCCTCGGCTACTCCACTCCCCACCCGTTCCGTGACAGCGACACCTCAGCAAATGATGCTTGAAGCGCTGCAGCGTGATAGTTTATGCTCACTGGGACCCACTGTGTCTCGTTTTGTTTAGTTTCCTTTCGTTCCCTCTCCTGTCTCAGGTTGTGCTTTAATGGCCACAGTGGCATTGCTGCGCGCTATTGAATGGTGAGGAAGAACAAGATGCACGCTGGGAGATAAAGGCAAGGCCTGCTTAGCTAGACAAATGACAACTCTCCTGGCAGCATTGAATCTGTGTGATTACTCCCCGATGCCCGCATTGTGTTCTACTTTTACTTCTTTTTTTAACTCTAAAGCCATATGCTTGAAACACGCTGGTATATGTTGAGCAGCAAATTAGTAATAGGATATGGGGAAAAGCATGCCAATACACTTCCAAGTATCCTCGCCTCCCGACTGTTTGTTATATTTAAGATGGATTGAGCTACAAAGACTTGTATGCACACACAGGATCTTCCACACACTCAGAAACACACACACACACACACACACACACACACACACACACACACACACACACACACACACACACACACACACACACACACACACACACACACACACACACACACACACACACAGCTCAAAGCACAAATCCATGAAGTCCTTGTAAGAAAGCATTTCTTCCAGGTTTCAGGGCCAAACTGTTTTACAATGTCTTTGTGCTGTTTCTCTCCCTTGACAGGGCATAAGAGGTGCCTTTTCAAATAAGTAATTCTGAAGCCTTCCTGTGGCTTCTCTGCATTACAGCTATTAAATAAAAAAATAAATAAACTGCTGGGATTAAATGTCATTCTTTGACGCAAGCCTTGGAGATGGAAATGAACTAGCATCACATTATTAGAGTTAAATACAAATGAATAAATTAAATGGCTCTCAATACTAATTGAACACTAATTTAATGTTTAATGTGGATTTTTACATACACACACACATTGTGAATTAAGTAAGAATTGTTCTTTGACATTATTTGTTCATATTTTATAATAAACATGGTTACGTGTCTAATCAGACAGTAAGCCTGTCAAAACCTTCAGCAGGTTTTGATAGTAATTATTTGACCCATTACATGCTGACATGTTTTTCTGTTTGTCTTGAAACTGGTTAGAAAAAATAATATTTTCATTTGTTGATGAAAACAATTATTTTTTTCACTATTTCACTACAGGTGATTGCCCAGTGGGGAACATCATTACCGCTATCATAAAGCACAGATATTGTTATGTCTGAAAATCTAATTTAAATTTGCATCAGATGTACAAAGAAACCATAATATCCAGGCATTAAAGGTACTTTATCGGTAATGAAGAGTTGTGTGAAATAGCTAGGATGTAAGCATACATTCTTGGCATTTGGGCATTTTTAATAGTACATTTAATATGTTTGCAATGTTTGCTTTCTTAACGTCTAGTTTTTAAACAAGAGTTTGTCCGTCCAGTGTGACCCTCACACTGGTGTGTGAATGGGTGCATAAATGGGTGAATGTGAGGCAATAATTATAAAGAAAAGTGCTTTGAGTTGCCAATGGTTAGAAAGGCGCTATTTGAATGCAGTCCATTTACCATTTACATCGGTGGCAACAACTTGAGGCTGGGTTATGCGTGTTTCCCTTCCAATGCCGGGTCCCCTGCTCAGCCTTCCTGTGTTCTCCTCCACAGGCTTTCCGGGACGAACATCCCGGCACCCATCATCAGCAACAAGAACTGGCTGCGGCTGCACTTTGTGACGGAGAGCAACCATCGACACAAGGGCTTCAGGGCCCAGTACCAGGGTAAGACACGAGCCCTCCACCATGTCACCGGCCCCGGGCATTAAACACTAAAACACGCCGCCGAACCTCCCCCACTAATCACCTTCATGTTTTAATTCTTTATTTTTTAACCTGAATGTTAACAAGGTTCCTGTCGAGGGCAGACTCTAAACGGAGGCTGGTTGTGGTGCTGTCCTTTGACAGCGGTCCCCCTTGTTGTTAAAAAATAGCTCAAGGGTACAGCCTTTTTTAGTTAAAAAACATAAACCTCCCCAAAAAAAACATCATTGATTCTTCAAGACCTTATAAACACTGTGCTGTAGATATGGTAGGGCCTTTTACGAATTCAATCCATGCAAATGATCCTATAGGTCAACTGCTAGTACAGGGGGCTGAGGAGCGAAAGCGTTGCAAGCATAAGAGAGAAACCAGCGCCCTGTTTACTGCGGCAGTGTTGCGCAATCCATCTACATTAGTCACGTATTTACAATGGAAATCAGAAAGAAAAAAGTTGTGGATTACCGCGATGATGCATAACCCACCCAGAGAAAGGTCTCTATTGTGCGGCGTGCTTTGGTGAATAACAATCACCACCTTTACACAGTCACTAAATTGGCACAGTTACAATTCGCCGTCGTTGAACATCATGATTTAAAAATGGAATGAAACGCACCCCGGGCTGGAGGGAGATTGTTCTAGAAGCAAATAGTCCTCATCTAGCTTGACACTTCGTTCATTGCTTCTGGCTAAACTGTGAGACCGCACAGCTATGACGATCGCTTGCATCACCTGTGCTTTGTGCAGACTCCTGGCCCACCTGTTGTGTTTAATTACATTAAGTGAGAGTGTGGTCTTTCTGCTTTCCTTTGATTCTGTGTGGGGATGTCCCCCCCCCCCCCCCCTTTTTTGTTACAATAACCCGCTCTGACACGCATATATTATTCACTGTACTGCTTAATACAGGACAGACTTCAAGTAGGACAGAGTTCCTACAGTCTGCGTTATGAAGTCGATGGCATAACAACGGCCCTTGTTGCATTAATGGGTCATTGTTTGCATCACAGAGACTGTAATTGTACCTGTGAAATAAGTTGTGCCTGTGCTGTCTCTTCTCCCGTCTAATACTGTAACTTCTTTTTTTTATCGAATGGCCTTGCTCTCAACCAGTGAAAAGCTCGGGAGAGCTTAAATCCAGAGGGGTTAAATTATTACCAGGAAAGGACAACACTAACAAACTCTCTTTGAGTAAGTCTTTTATTTTCTCTTATGCAAATGTCTTTCATTGTTTTGTGTTGTTTGGGTTTATTCGGGGCTTGCGTTGTGGGTTCTGTGTTATTTTTTTGCCTTTTTCCTTTTTCTGTTGCTGCATCGTTCGCCCAAGGACCTTAAAGAGACAGTACCGCATTCCACTGAAGTGCGGTCCCTTTTCATTTCAACCCCCCGCCGTCTTGCAGAAACTGCAGAGCAATTATCTACTACAATCCCTCCTCATAAAGTCCGATACCTAATCAAGGGCCCAAGTCTGAAAAAAACATAAACTAAATCTAGACACTTGAGTGGTACCTGGTTGTAATCTCTATCACAACCTTAAGTGCCCTTATCGAACTCCGCCCCTCCTTTTGTAAGGAGACGCAAACAATGCAGAGGCTTTGAATAAATATAATATAAATATCATATATAAATCAGGCTAAAAGACCGCGTGATTACCGCTGCGTCAAAGCAGCCATAACACTATTATAACCCACGATAATTAACTTGAGTGGTTGTAATTGAGAAAGAGCGTTACCCGCTTTGAATGTTTACGATTCCTTGCGTCTGATGTCTTAATGCCAGAGTGATATCACCCTTTTCCTGGATGTCATTTCCAGCCAACTTCTTTATTTGATTCCTTCTTTTATTTGCCACAATATCTTGCCATAGAAATGTGACTGTTTTTTTTTTTTATTCATATACACTGACTTTTATTCATGGAAACCTGTGTATTTTCCTAGGTATGGAATATATTTAATTCCATCTGGGAGGCTTTTATCTGGGCTACGGAGACCATTAGTATGTATGGAAAGCTTTGCCGAGTGAATATTGCGGCTCCTGCGATGTAGTTGGAGGTTATTTAATCCTCTTTAAGTCCCTTTTGGGCCCAGATAGATTTCTTCTATTTCGTCTGGTGAGGAGAAGAGGCCTTGCCTTTTCCCTATTGTTCACTTTGATAACTCTCATGTGGGGCGGAGGGTTTGAACGCAACACCGTGGGCAAGAAATGCGGAGCGCAAAGAGCAGACGAATCCCCCATTGCTTTGAGGAGGATGAGATCTCAATGCACTCCCCTACTTCACATTCAACGCCTTCTTTAAATGAAAAGACAACCGTACAAACAACCTAAAGTGTTGTTGACACATTGGCAGGAAACCCAAAACAGAAAGGGGTGGAGTTATGCCTTATTTCCTGTCTCGCAGCGGACATATCCTAGCTAATTCGGAAGAGGATTTTAAGAAGTGTATTTCTACTGTGGCTGGTGGGGGTGTTGGCTTTGGAACCTTTATAGGCGCTTTAAGTAGATCTTCGGTGTCCGAATGTGATGTGGTTTTATGTTTCTAATCTCTTCCCACCTGGAAAAGCGAAGTTATGGTGGCCAACTTTGTTTTTACAGTTAATTAAGCGCTTGAAGATCGCTGCCTCCAACGACACGATTGATTGACGCAAATGAGTCGCAAAATAACGTGAAATGCCCAGTTCCACAAGATTTGGGGCTGGTTTGCGATGAGTCCCTAGAATGTTGAACTCAAGACTGATTTTGTGAGACTGTGGCGTTACTCAAACCGCCAGACGTATTAATCTCGGGCACGAGGAGAATGTACCCTTTTCCCTCTAACTCCCTCTCTCTTCCCCTCTCTGTCTCTCTGTCGTTTCCTCTCCAGTGAATGAAGGCGGAATCAAGCAGGTGTCTAATTACTGCCCCGACCCTGGGGAGCCCGAGAATGGCAAGCGGATTGGCACCGACTTCAGGTGAGTCCGCAGCTCCTATGAACGGGCTGAGGTGGAACCGTCGGTCCAAAGGGAAGTGGTCATGTGATGGCTCCTGGCGACCCTGGGGTCTTCCGTTATATATCCCCTCCAATGCCTTTTAGATAAAGCTGATTAAACCTTAATTAGCTAAGTTTAATTAATAAATAAATACGTTTTAAGGTTCTGTTTGTGTTTCTCGAAAAGTTGTAGGCATTAATACTTATTGCTTACTTGTAAATATCTAGTTCTGGTTTTGGTGATTTATTAATTTGTTGTTGGAGTGCCAGTTTTTGGTTTGTAAGGGGGATTTATATCAGAATATAAAGTGTGTTAGATTGTAACAATTTTATAATCCTCAATAATTGTGTGCCAGGGTTCAGAATGAAATTACTTTTAACACACACACACACACACACACACACACACACACACACACACACACACACACACACACAGACGCGCGCACATCTACACGGACACACAACTACACAGACACACACACACAAACAGAAGAATATGTGTACATAAATAATTCTGCAGCAGTTTCTTTCTCACAAACAAATGCATAACACACTTGAATAATGCATCAGTTTATATCACCTCGGCAGAGACAGATGGATCCAGATACTCACTCATACCCAGCAGCACGTTAAGGGAGTCTTCTCAGTGAGCAGGATGACCGTGGGTCTGAAGATACCGGCCTGTAGATAACTGCCCTGTGATCTCCCATGAGGTCTTCTCTCAAGTTCCTTGCTCCCCATGGAACCCCTTCATGCTTTCCGACACACGCACACGCACACACACACACACACACACACACACACACACACACACACACACACACACACACACACACACACACACACACACACACCAACTCTACTGGCTCACTGGCTACTACTCCCCACCAAGAGTACATTAAATCTATTTTTCTTTCTGTGCAGAACCAGCCAGTGAACTGGGTCAGAGAGAGATGAAAGCAAATCCGTTTCATTACACTTTTGACTTTGTTCCCTGAATTATGGACTCTGATGCCACGCTGGGAACGAATACACTCATGACTCTTGAACCGTACCTACACACACCGTCCAATAGGAACCTGTTGGCCAATCTCCACAGTGTGAATAATTGCAACACAAATTGTTTTTCTCGCTCCTGGAAAATTCTGTTCCTGGGAATGTTGTCATTTTCACTAAAAAGGGAAATAATCACGGGAGACGAAATTACTGTTTGGTTTTCTCCAGCACCGGAGCGACGGCTCAGTTCACGTGCAACGAGGACCACGTGCTGCAGGGCTCCAAGACCATCAGCTGCCAGCGCGTGGCCGAGGTGTTCGCCGCCTGGAGCGACCACAGGCCTGTCTGCAAGGGTGAGAGGGGGAGGGTGAGGGAGGGAGGGAGGGGGAGACATGGAGAGAAAGAGAGAGGGAGAGAGAGAGAGAGAGAGAGCGAGAGGGAGGGAGACATAGACCGAGAGAGAGGGAGACATGGACAGAGAGAGGGGGAGACATGGACAGGGAGAGAGACGGGGACAGAGAGACATGGACAGAGAGAGAGACGGGGACAGAGAGAGAGACATGGACAGAGAGACATGGACAGGGGGAGAGAGAGACATGGTGGACAGAGAGAGAGACGGGGGGAGAGAGACATGGACAGAGAGAGAGACGGGGGGAGAGAGACATGGACAGAGAGAGAGCCATGGAGAGTGAGACATGGACAGAGTGAGAGAGGGAAGAGACATGAGGAGAGGAAGGGTTGATTAAAGCTGAGCCTCCGGACAACGAGCTCCTCGCTGTGATGGAGGAAGGAAGGGCCCCGTTAATTATTCATGGCTCTCTCTGTCGCAGCCGCGTTCTAATTTTACTATTTGTAAAAAAAAAAAAAGAATGAAAGGAGGAAAAAAAAGTTAAATAAATAAAACCAACGTGTTATTTGATTCACCTCACGTTGCCCAGAGCTCCTTTCTAATGTGACGGATGGGAACAGTGATTACAGAGCTGGGGTTAGCAGGGACTTCAGCGCCACGGCCAGGGTGCTGTTCTGCTCATGTAATGTGAACTGGTAGAAAGGTATTTGTTTAATGGTAGTAATTAGGGTATTGTCATGTCTTTATGTAAATAACATAAAAGTGACCCTTTCTCACCTTTCCCTTTCCTAACTTACCGTTAAATTCAAACTTTAGGAACACGTGTTCTGAGGTTGAACATTAAATGTAAACTTTATGATTACAAATCCACCCAATATACCATGTAGCTGATGTGTAAGTGTGTGCGCGTGTGTGTGTGTGTCTGTTTCCATGTGTGTGTTTGAGGGTGTGTGTGTGCGCATGTCTGTGTTTGTCTACGAATGTCTGTGCACTTATGTGTGTGTGTGTGGGTGTTTGCATCTATGTGTGCGCATGTCTGTGGGTGTGTGTGTGTGTGTGTGTGTGGGAGTGGGAGTGTGTGTGTGTGTGTGTATGTGCGTGTGCGTATAACCGACTCTGTGTCTGTGTGTATGTGTACGACTCTTTGTGTGTGTGTGTGTGTGTGTGTGTGTTTGTGTGTGTGTTTGTGTGTTGTGTATGACTCTCTCTGTGTGTGTGAGCAGTGAAGACCTGCGGCTCAAACCTCCAGGGCCCCTCGGGGACCTTCACCTCCCCCAACTTCCCCATCCAGTACGAGAGCAACTCCCAGTGTGTGTGGATCATCAGCGCCAGCGACCCAAACAAGGTAAAACCCCAGGGAAATGAGGCCCGTTCTATCACAGGGACCTGGGGCTGATTGCAGGACGGGCCGGTGAACACCGTAATCCCCCACTAACACAACCAAAGGCCAGTGTGCCGTGCAGGCGGTGGTGGTCGGGCTGTTCAGGAGAAGTTTCTTGTTGGCGGACATGTTGGGTTTCGCCTTCAGCCCACAATATAAAGTTGGGAGTTAGGTTAAGACCAGTGCGGGCTCTCACTGCAATCAGCCATGACAAAAAGACTAATAATGTACACACATTTTTTGTGTGCTGTGCTTCTGCGTGCGTCCTAATACCAGCGTGATATCACACTTTACTTGTGCTGCAAATTCTATTTGCAGCACTATTTTCTGTTTTATTTAAGAGCATATAAATATGTATTTATATATTTTTGTTACATTTTCATGATTATTATCATTGGAGAAATAATGTGCAAAAATACTGACGGCACAATAGTGTTCTGTTATAAAATAATCAAAACCGTGGGATGACATGGTAGGCGGCGTTAGCTCATGATTAATCTAAGATGGAAAAATCGACGGGAGGCAATTGACAATCTATTTTTGTTTAAATTCTCATTCCACACGTACCAAAGAATTGGTATCTGGGGCTGCCGCAGGCCAATAAGAAGCCTATCTAATAGTTTCATATAGTCCAAATTAAATGATTGGGTGACCTATCTGTCCGTCGAACTACCTCCCTGGGTTACCTGCACACACTCTACACCTGCACTCAGCATGCCTGACTTGAGTCTTCCACAAGGCGAGGCAGACCAAGTGCTCAAGCTAGCAAGCTAATCATGTGTTTGGGGAAGTGGCTTACTCTGGCTGGCTTATCCAAGTTGCCACCCTGGATTTAAGAGGGAAGGTGACTTCATAACAGAACACAGCCTATATATTTGATTGTGAAGAACAGAGGCAACAGTTTAATTAGACCTTGAGGTTGCGTTGGCTATAAATTGCAGATTGAAAACTGTATGCGCTGACATTAATGCAAAAGAGATTTAGCTTGAACCCATAGTGCGCTTGCATGCTATTTCTTGTTAGGCTGTGTAGATTGCACTGTTTCTGTCAGGCCCCGTTCACACGAAGCCGAAACGGGCGAAACCGTTACGGTTTCGATCTATCCGGTTTCAAAGTATCTCCGTAAAGACGAAGCCAAGCGAAACCGGGTAGATCTGTAGAAACGCTGTAGTACACATTCCAGGCCCATAAGGGGCGCCTCTTCTGGTACAGAAATCCAGAAGAAATGAAATAAGAAGAAGAGGCGAGCATGCGCATAAAGGCTGCCCTTATGCGCATGCTCGCATGTGATTTCTGGGACTCCGCGGGCTTAAGAGCCATTGGCTAGAAGGTCGAGGGGTGGGGCGATGACGTCATGGTTTGCGGTTTCAGTCGGTTTCAGGCGTACACACGAATCCAAAACGAAACCGGGTAGATTTGAAACCACCTCCGAGGGTGGTTTCAGAAGTTTGCGGTTTCGGTCAGCGGATTCGCCGGCTTCGTGTGTACGGAAGGCCGAACCGTACAAGACCTTTGCGGTTTCGCCATGAAATCGGCTTCGTGTGAACGGGGCCTTAGTCTGTTAATGCATGCACCCGAGACCTACTGCAGTCCCTGATCAACCTTAAACCTCCCTCTGCCCGTGCACATCAGCACCGTGCATACACACACACATATCACCACCGTGCACACACACATCACCTCCGTGCACATACACACACATCGGCACCCTGCACACACAAACACATCAGGACTGTGCACGCACGCACGCACACAAACACACACACACGCATCAGCACTGTGAACACACACATACACATCAGCACTGTGCACACACACATGCAGCCACACATCAGCACTGTGCAAACCCATACAGATCAGCACTGTGCACACACACGCACATCATAATTTTGCACATAAACAAACACACATCATTGTGCACATATACACATCAGCGCCGTATATCCACACACATCAGCAACGTGCACACCCACTCACATCAACGTAGTGCGACTCACACACACTTAAGCGCTATAGCTTTAGAACTGATATGCCATTTTGTTTTGAAGCGGCATGTGCAGATTGGAATAGAGACAACATCCAACCCGCCATGACTTCAGACAGTCACAATAGGCCCAGTAATCTGGAGCGTTCTGGTTGTTCTGAGCACAAGCGTGGGTTGTGTAACACACTGCCACGTTGAAATCCTTGAGATCACAGAGGTGTTCCTGCGACCGCTTCGCTGGAGGGCTCTGGTTCATGTGTTGCGGTGGCGTTAGTTCTGCTTTACAGGACTTAAGCAGCATTGGCTACCTGGGTAATGGTGCAGGATGGCTGGAAGCTGGAGGTGGTATTGGCTCCTCTGCCCAGGCACCTGCTAGATCTATCCATATCAAACGCGATTGTGAGTGTTTGAACTGCGTTGTGTGCATGCAACTATTGTGTTGAAAAAAACAGTACTTAGCTTTGTCTAGTATCTTATCCTAGCTATCTTTTTGTGTACGGGGAATGGGTTAACCTAGCAATTGTTAGTGCTTGGCACTTGGTTCTATGAACATCCTTACTGTACCGACGGCGATATATTGTATCTCTTTCTTCTGACAAATGTAAGTCGCTTCGGATAAAAGTGTCTGCTAAATGCCCTGAATGTAAATGTGTTAAGAAGCGAGTATATTCATCTGTTGTAATCGACAATTTGGCGAGGGTCATCATTTGCCCGAAACTGACCTCTAAATGCTAATGGGTGGCATCATGAAAAATCTTTACAGCTCGCTGTAAAGTTTCGCTGCACAAGAGTCTTCATGTTATTTACAAGGGCAGGATTTTCATTGCAGTGATGAATTAGTGCAGTTGTAGTGGAAATCCCAGGATAGCGTGAGTCACAGAAGGTTAAATGAACCATTCTAGCTCCAATGACTGAGCATATTAGCTCCTCAGCAATTAGCA
Source organism: Gadus morhua (assembly GCF_902167405.1). Lineage (NCBI taxonomy): Eukaryota > Metazoa > Chordata > Actinopteri > Gadiformes > Gadidae > Gadus > Gadus morhua. Next base: position 21,380,459 of record NC_044058.1, on the reverse strand, counting down.
TATAATGTAAATGCATCGCGCTTCTTTCCTTTTTATAGTCACTGAACGGCTGAACTACGACCCTATAACTCTCACCTGTGAAACATTTCTCTTCGGAAAGTAGGTGCATCCTCCAGCATCATTTTTCTTCCCGGGCCTATCTTTTAATGGCTGCATTAAAGGTCCCATATTATTATATGACCAGGTGTGAGTGTGATTAGCCATTACAAGCCGTTTGGAAAATCTGCCTCTTCCTGTGTTTTAGTGACATCACAATTAGGTGTGTCCACCTAGATGTATGACGGATAGATGAGCAACCTTTGCTACAGTCCACTGGGGTAGGCTGGTAGACTGATCTATTCAGAACACATCTAGGTTGACACACCCACTTGTGATGTCACCAGATACAGAATTTCAAAACGGCTTGTAACGGCTAATCACACTCACACCTGTTGGTATAATCTGGGACCTTTTATGTTTTTTGGGCGAGGATAGAGGTGAAACAGGCTACAATATAACCGTGTCTGCTCCCGAAATCTGCCGTTGTTTCTCTGCCATCAGAACGACATTCGTACGCAGCGGGTGCATAATCACTTTCACTTTCATTATCGGCGGACTATGGCTGTTGGCAGCGCCCGGTTGGCCGGCGTCCTCGTCAATGGGGAAGTGTTATGGAGGGACGTGGCGATTGAATGTGATCACACAGTCCCCCAAAGTGAAGAGGTCAAAGCTGTTCAACTAATGCTAATTATTTGCTCTTCAACAAAACATCTGGCTCGAATCACTCCTATCGGGGTGCTATACAGACGGCCGTGTTCATTGTGGTGTCGGCTCACTGTTAATAATAACCCACTGATGCTCATAGAGCTCTCTCAATGGCGGCCGAGTGCCAACCGAAAGAATGAAACGTTAACCAGACAACGGAAAAAAAGTCCCAGACTGTTGAGTCGGTCTAGTATTTTTGTCTGAATATTATTATGATCATTTCTTTGTAGGTGAATTACAACCACTTTGGCTTTTCTGTGTAGTCTGCAGAGATTGGCTTTCCCGGGGCCAGATAGTAGAAAGCCAAAGACTAAACCGTACTCTTTTTCCATTTGCTGCCGGCGTTAATATGTGCAGCAACATGGCGCCGTGTGTGTAGGAGCTGAGCCTGTGTTTGGGGTAAAGCCTGTGTTTGGGCAGGGATGGATTCTACTATGGCTGCCGTCGGGCAACCCTTGTTTCCCTCATTGGAAGTGTTTGCAACCGCTGCCAACATAATCACGGAGCAGGCTTTAATTTTCTGGTTTTATGTGCACTTGGAGGGGAGAATGTAGGGAAAGGATCCGGAGCAGCAGCGGCAGCTGACAAAGATTTATAAGCGCAGTACGCGAGCAGGCAATTATTTTTGGTCAACAGAGACTCTAAAATTCCATCTGACTGTGATTGTGTCTCAATATTTGATTTCTGCCTCCAAAACGAATGTGAAGTCATGCCACTGTCAATTTGTTCATTTCCCCTCTGAAGATTGTTTGTGGTGCCCTTTGGATGCGGGGGGGGGGGGGGGGGGGGGGGGGGGGGGGGGGGGGGGGGGAGGGAGGTTATGGCAGGGAAACAGAGTATGCTTCACTCTCTTGCCAAGGAAATAGATGTGTTGTGGGAGGATTTTTGCCAGGCATTTGGCTCCTGACTTCGTCTTATTCTGTTCGCCTCCCTGAGATTTAGTTAGTGTCTGCATTATTCATTGAGGGTCTGAATGTGCCTGAATGCATGGAAACGCATCAGAGTTGATGAGATCGGAGGTGGGGTCGGGGGGGGGAGAGGTGAGGGTACCAGAGAAGGGATTTAGTTGCATTGTCTGATCTGCGGTGGTCTAAAACATGTTTAAAATATGTATAAGTAATATGTAAAATATGCGTATTCTGCCTAAACAGACTCTCCTCAGCTTTTTGGCAAACAGTTTCTCTCCAAGGACGGCTTATGGAAATGATTAGCTGTTTGTATGTTTTGAATCTCATGCATAAATGCCGGATGATTAAAATATCGTATCAGGGATCATTTGAAATTAATGCTGAACTTGCAAAGTTGGTTGAGGGGATACTTAAAATATAATAAAGACATTTTTTATGTCAAGAAATTTAAGCCGCGATATTAAAGCCAAAGGGAATGGTTTAATATAGTATATTAGTATTCTGATTTTAAATTAACCTTCTCACAGGTTATCCAGATCAACTTTGAGGACTTTGATCTGGAGATCGGCTATGATTCGCTGACCATCGGTGACGGTGGGGAGGTTGGCGACTCTAAGACGGTCATTCAAGTGTAAGTAGTTCATATTCAACCGATCCCACGGGCCTCAAACCACCATTTGAATGGTAGAACTAAAAATAAATCATTAAAAATTAAGTCATGTTTTGACGTCAAACTGACAGAAATGACTAGAATATCTCTCTCCAAACCCTCTTTCTAAATGTTGAAACCAATGTACCCGCCACTCTCAGTTCACTTAATACTTAAAAATAGATAACGCTGCAATCAGGACACATTCAAAATAAAAGCGTGGATCTCTTTCCGACCCCTGCTGTGTCTTTGTGCCGCACCTTCCCTGCAGGTTGACCGGAAGCTTTGTTCCTGACCTGATTGTCAGCTTATCCCATCAGATGTGGCTCCATCTCCAGTCTGATGAGAGTGTGGGCTCCATCGGATTCAAGATCAACTACAAGGGTACGCTACCTGGCACAGATGGCAACGGCTGCTCGGTGTGGCTCTGTGCAGCCAGTCAAACTTGTCCTTTCCTCTATTCTTTTTTTTCTGGCGCTCTGTCTGTCTTCCTGTCGTCCTCCTGTCATCATTCTTTCTGTCTGACCGTCTGTCTGTCTGTCTGTCAGTCTCTCTGTCTTTGTCGACATTCCTTCTGTCTGTCCGTCAGTCTTTCTGTCTTTGTCGTCTTTCTTTCCTTCTGTCTGTCTGTCTGTCTCTCTGTCTCACTCTGTCTGTCAGTCTTTCTGTCTTTGTAATCATTCTTTCTGTCGGCCTCTCTGTCTCTCTGTCTTTGTCATCATTCTTTCTGTCGGCCTCTCTGTGTCTCTGTCAGTCTCTCTGTTTGTCAGTCTGTCTGTCTTTCTCTCATCCGTCTGCCCATCCATCCGTCACCTTCCTCGGTTGAAAAGGACCCGGACTTCCAAAAACCCTTTTCGGAGCCAAGGGGATTAGACTTCTGCACTCCTAAAGATAAAGATGACCTCACCCCAAATACTTCCTCAGACGCTCCGGATCCCTCGCCCCTGCATTATACACATTGCCATTCCCCCCCCTCCTCCTTCCTCCAATGTTCTGCCTGGCTTCCCCCGCAGAGATTGACAAGGAGAGCTGCGGTGACCCGGGCACTCCGCTCTACGGCTACAAAGAGGGCGGGGGCTTCCTGAACGGGGACGTCCTCCGCTTCGAATGCCAGTTTGGCTTCGAGCTGATCGGCGAGAGAACCATCACGTGCCAGAACAACAATCAGTGGTCCGCTAATATCCCCATCTGCATATGTGAGTGGAGGCGGCGCCGCGCTCTGATGCCAACGCAAATGTTAAAGCAGTTATCTGTGGGGGGAGGTGGGGGTTATGGGGGGGGGGGGGATATGCTTTGATTGAGATGTAGCCTGGATGTGTGAATGAATAACACAGCGACGTATGTGTGTTTAAACAGCATTTTGACATACTCGTTTTTGATTGACGTTTGCATTGAGGCCATTTAGCAGATGCTTTTATCCAAAGTGACTCCCAACCATTATACACTTATATCGACGGCGGGGTCAGCCATGCAAGTATTACACACACATACACACATTTAGGGAGGAGTCAACCCTGCAAGTATTACAGACGCATATACACGCGTCTTGCTCAGGGACACCTTGACACTCTGCTAGGAGGAACCGGGGATCGAACTAGCGTCTACCTCCTGAGCTTAGCGAACGGACCACACCCGTTATCCATTGATATTCTTGAGCCCATCCGTCCTAAAGAAGAATCTTCCCTCCTTCTGTCGCTATGTAGTGCCCTGACCGGTCTTGGCCCATGACTGGAAGTGTTTTAGTGTTGGAAAGCTGTTGTCTTCTATTGTATCGTACCACTCCACTGGAACCATGTGGCTGCCATGAGGATACTCTGGTTTGCTCCACTGCTGCGGCAAGTGTGTGCTCCACTTGCCGCTCTCTTGTCATTGTTCTTCACGCTTCGGTTTGCTCCGTGTAGCCGTGGAGCACTCCTAAAACACGAACCCGGGGGGTTTAGATGCGTCGCTCGAACATGTTTTCGTATTATACCTTTTTCCTGGAGGGAGGGGATGGAAAAAAACTTGGCAAACCGCGTTTTAAAAAATCGACAGTTTTATTCTGTCTCTCTCGGTCTTCCCTCTAAACTCTGTTTCCAAATGTTCAATCTAATCTACCCCCCGCCGTCAGTTCACTTAATACTTAAAGGTGACATATTATGCCACCAGGTGTGAGTGTGATTATCCGTTACAAGCCATTTTGAAAATCGGACTCTTCCCAAGTGGGCGTGTCCACATAGATGTATGACGGATAGATGAGCTACGTTTGCTACAGTCCACTGGGTAGGCTGGTTGACTGATCTATCCAGCACACATCTAGGTGGACACGCCCACTTGTGATGTCAGAAGAGGCAGATTTTCAAAGCGCTTGTGACGACTAATCACACTCACACCTGGTGGTATAATATGTCACCTTTAAACAAGAACCCTGTAATCAGGACACACTCGGAGGAAAGCGTGGCTTCCTTTTGACCCCTGCTGTGTCTTTGCCCTGGACCTTCTCTGCACGCCCTCTTCTCTCTTTTCCCTGTCGTTTCTCAGTACCGTGTTTTTCCTACGTTTAAAAAAATCTAAACCGTTTTGTTCCGTCTCTCTTCCCGCCCTCTTGTCTCTCTCCCCTCTCCCCCCCCCCCCCCCCCCCCCCCCCCCCCCCCCCCCCCCCCCCCAGTCCCGTGTTTCTCCAACTTCACGGCGCCGATGGGCACGGTGCTGTCCCCGGACTACCCCGAGGGCTACGGGAACAACCTGAACTGCGTGTGGCTCATCATCTCGGAGCCGGGCTCGCGCATCCACCTGGCCTTCAACGACTTCGACCTGGAGCCGCCCTACGACTTCCTGACCATCAAGGACGGCGGCGAGCAGTCGGGCGCCACAATGCTGGGACGCTACTCCGGGGCGGAGGTGCCCTCCCACCTGACGTCCAACAGCAACGTCCTGCAGCTGGAGTTCCAGGCAGACCACTCCATGTCGGGCCGCGGCTTCAACATCACCTACAGCAGTAGGTCAACGTGTGTGTGTGTGTGTGTGTGTGTGTGTGTGTGTGTGTGTGTGTGTGTGTGTGTGTGTGTGTGTGTGTGTGTGTGTGTGTGTGTGTGTGTGTGTGTGTGTGTGTGTGTGTGTTCGCTTGAATAACATTGCGCTAATATTGTTACACGAAAATGAATAACATAAAAGCCACAGAACAGAAATAGGTTTACCATAATAACATATTGCTCCTTTGCCGACCATGTCCTTATTAACAT